>NC_086368.1:30489238-30559238 GCF_036324505.1 Eleginops maclovinus
TCATTTGAGATGATCAACAGTTTGTTTTGAGGTTAAAAGTCACACAATCTGAATAATGCTGAAAATATAACAGCTGCAAACTTCCATTTTTCTGAAACAACCTTTTGAATCTTTCACTGAAACGTTACAAAGGTTCTTCCTCACATCACAGTGAGACGGATCTGAGCACGGGTCCAGCGCAGTACTATTTATCAGAGGACAAAAGAGACGAACGAGAGTAGATCTGTGTCTGGAGAGGTTAGATGTGGGTAAGATGGGGCCGGCTCCACAGCGACATACAGGTTTTATGGTATACGTAAAAACAACGTGTTCTGAAACTGAAAGAGACGTTACGCTTTGCACAAAAACAAAAACAACTCCTTAAGGTTTCAGAATTTGGAAACAAAACTACCTGGTGAGGTGGATGGACCGATGGTGGTTTGGGTTCAAGTCAATAAATACATTTATAACGTGAGTAAGGAAGGAACGCAAATAAATACAAAACATTGCTGGTTTCACATGGGACCTAGGGTCAGGGTTAGACAACAAAGACCCTAGGGACCCTAGGGTCAGGGTTAGACATCATAGACCCTAGGGACCCTAGGGTCTATGATGTCTAACCCTGACCCTAGGGTTAGACATCATAGACCCTAGGGTCAGGGTTAGACATCATAGACCCTAGGGTCAGGGTTAGACATCATAGACCCTAGGGTCAGGGTTAGACAACAAAGACCCTAGGGTCAGGGTTAGACATCATAGACCCTAGCGTCAGGGTTAGACAACAAAGACCCTAGGGTCAGGGTTAGACATCATAGACCCTAGGGTCAGGGTTAGACATCATAGACCCTAGGGTCAGGGTTAGACAACAAAGATCATAGACCCTAGGGTCAGGGTTAGACAACAAAGATCATAGACCCTAGGGTCAGGGTTAGACATCATAGACCCTAGGGTTAGGGTTAGACAACAAAGATCATAGACCCTAGGGTCAGGGTTAGACATCATAGACCCTAGGGTCAGGGTTACGGCTGGGCACCAAACAAATAGAGACTTTGTTGTTTTCGTCATCACTTCCTGTTGCAGCCGCCACGTTTCTAAAGGACGCTGTTGTCTTCTTGCATTCTTCCAAAACCTGATCAGCGCTGATAACGTCTTCCAAGTCTGTCTTAAAACAGCTATCCAAACCCTACCCACCCCCCCCCCCCCCTCACAGGTTTAGATGTGGTGTTACACACTCAGTGCTGCACTGCCTCTCTAAACTTTGGCTTTGTGAGTTCAAGTTTTCAGAGAGGGGGAGGGGGGGCAACACCGCTTGCATGCCTCAGCTTTAATTAAAGGAAATGCTCACATCACTCCGTCCAAGAGAAACAAGACGGACAGGTGCACTCGCTGCTGCCTTTCAGAAACAAATCTGCAAGTCTGAGTCTTACGGGTCAACGTTTTAAGACGGTGTTCAAACTGAAAAAGGTTCTTCTGTACCTTTGGATTCTGGGCTGTAAAACTCTTCTTTTTTTACAACAAATAAGAAATAAGGTCTGTGTTTCACACAAGCTGAATCAATAGCTCATCAATAAATATGTCACTAAATACCCCACTGGTGAATTTAAAAATGGAGGTTGCTAACAATTGTGTAATTGAGACGAATACGCCAAATCTTGCCCAACATTAGTCGCCTTTAGCTTAGCGGTGGAGACGTGAAGTCATGTGACCGTGCTGTAGTTCCTTTATAGCCCAACATTAGCCGCCTTTAGCTTAGCGGTGGTGACCTGAAGTCATGTGACCTACGCATCCTGAGGAAGCTGTGTCCAATGGAAAAATACCATTGGATTATTTTTGTGGAGGGAACCAGGGAGATGCTAATCTCTGTAGAAAACATGGTAGATCAAATGTTCCTGGATTAGATGAACTGACAGTGATTGGGAAGGATGGTGTTTTTAAAACTTGTTCTCCTAACGCTTTTTCATCACCTAACTTATTCACCCAAACATGACAACCAACCTAAAACCAAACCCAGCCATCCTCGGGTTAATTTGGCATCTGGAAATCTTACGAATTCCTTTGATAGTTTAGTCTACAGAGTCTTTGGGGGGGGCAGAGGTTCAAACTGATAGGAGTTTGGAACTCAGTCAATTAGACATTTTTTATTGAAGAGTAGTTTATGCAACTTTCCCACATTTGGAGCAGGTCAGATCAGCACTTCATCACTGGCCTGTATTTATACATCAGAAATTCTTTACATGCTTCGTAGAAAAACTCTCGGATAAGACGCACAAAAATACTCCTCATTGTTCATGTGAACGGGAAAAGTCACACTGGCAAATAAGTGCTGGAAGAAAGGGCATTTCTGAGTATAATATTTCAATAGCATTTCTGTTACACGCAGACTTTGTACACCAATCAGAACCAAGACATACATCTGAAAAACAAAAGAGCCCAACGTGAGAGCAAATCCAAAGGGTTGTTTCTGGCGTACACAAGTTTCATCGGGTGGGTGTTAAAGAGCATCACCTCCATCAGTGTGTCTCTCTCTGTTTAGTCTTGAGCAGTGAGAGCCGTCTGTGGTATGCAGACCAAGTCCACTTGAGTCTGAAGAGGAAAGTCTGTTGCAGAGCAGAGAGTTACGGTCCCAGTTCGATCAGACTTTCCTCCAGAGTCTTTGTCTCTGCTACCTGCAGCCACACGACTCCACCACCATGTCCTCATACTGTTTGTAGACGACGTTATTGGCCGAGTCAATGTACAGTATGCTGATCGGGCTGAGTCGCGTCGGGACGCAGCAGGTCGGCGGCGTGGACTCCGGGTCCATGGAGTTCATGAGGGTCTGAATGATGGCGTGGTTGGTGGGCTCCAGGTGCGAGCGGATGGGGAAGTCGCAGACGCCGCCGCAGTGGAAGGCCTCGTACTCCAGCGGCGCGATGATCCAGTCGTCCCAGCCCATCTCTTTAAAGTTCACGTGGAGTCGTCTCCGGTGGCAGCGCGGCCTCGTCTGCGGCTTCACCAGCTGGTTCTGGGGGAGGGTCTGCGGAGGCGGGTGCTGCTGCAGGTTTTTTTTAGCCCCCCTTACGACTGGAGCCCGGCGCATTCTCCGCTGCGTGACCAGGTACTCGTAGACGGTCTTGTTGTCGTGGCCCGACCGCGCCTTGATCTCGTTGTAGAAAAGATCTCGCTTCTTGCTTTTGCCGAACGCCAGGAAGAAGGCCTTTTCCTTGTTGGTCCGGCCGGGTCGGGCGAACCCGAGCGAGCGCAGGTCGAGGGGGCGACCGCCTCTGTGCTCCAGCGCCTCCAGTTCAAAGCACAGCTGCTGGAAGTGCTGGTTCTGCTGGGTTTTGAAGCCCTTGAAGACCTTCCAGGCGTCGAACACTTCCCACTTGTTGCCGAACCCGCCTCCGCCGAGCAGGTCCTCCGAGGTCTTGGTCTGCAGCAGGACGGCTGCTTGTTTACCTGAGGCACAGGTGTACAGCTTCAGGCACGGGGACGACGATCCCCCGCCCCCTCCGTCGGCGGCCGGGGATCCCGGGGAGGCCCTGCGGGGGTCAGACGGGCGCTTCCTCAGGACGCGTAGTTCGGCCCCCAGGAGCCCGTCTCGATCCAGAGAGCTGACGTTGAAGTGATACCTCTGCCGCCTCAGCTGGGGCCCTCGCTCATCTGTGGGGGGGGGCAGGGACACAAACAGAGTTACAGCTCACACGGGGGGGGGGGGGGCGTTCATCTGTCTGCATTTCACATGTTTCTTGTTAGTACAATAAGCTCTGTTCACTCAACAACTTCTTTATGAAGTCACACGAACAAACACCAGTTAGTGTTTATTTTCGTGCTCTCAAAAAGTATTACTTTGTTTACTTTGTTTGTTGTTGTTTACTTTGCTGTTTGTACTATATGTTAGGACTGCCTTGGAAACATCACAAGGGTTTACACAGTTTAGTTCACGTAAAGCATTTCCTTTCACATCTTTAAAGTTGACCTCTAACCCGTTCACTCTCTTGCACTCTTTCTACTCTCTTTCTTTTCGCACTATTTCTTCTGCTTCACGTCTTATATATATTTATGTTGCATTGCTGGAGGAGCCTGCTCTATGCAGCGTAGCTACTGTGCATATGACAATAAAGCCACTGGACCAATAAGAAAATACTGTTGCAAATATAAAGAAGGAATGATTCTGTATTTATAAAGAACGTTCCACCACAAGGTCATTTCAAAAGCCAAATTAAAAGCATAAGATATGGTGCAACAGAAACACAACAGGGATTTAAAGCCAAGTAAATAAATAAATAAAACCAGTAAAAAAACTGATTTTGTTTTAATGTTCCGAAGGAAAAACATCTGATGACCACAACGCAGGAAACTGAATATCTCTTGGTTTTGAAAACATAACTTCGGTCTGTGGTAAATGTGGTGGGTAGTTGCAACCCCAATGCACACACACACACACACACACACACACACACACACACACACACACACACACACACACACACACACACACACACACACACACACACATAAAGAAGGAATGACCTGAATGGTGTGGCTTGTAATGTTTTCTTTGGTTGTCAGTGACGGATACCAGTGAACATCCGTGTCCAAATGAAATCTAGTTACCGACAAACACACACACACACACACACACACACACACACACACACACACACACACACACACACACACACACACACAGCTCACTTCTTCTCACGTCATTCTATCAAGAACTTAAGCTTGCATTGAAAAGTACATCAGAACCAGACAGAGACCACAGCGGACTGTAAACAGGCCTCGTATTATAAACCTGCAGCTATTTAACCCACCATAGACTGCTAACCAGCATCTGCTGCAAACACACACACACACACACACACACACACACACACACACACACACACACACAAAATACATCTGATTAAAGCTCAAACTAAGAGGAATTTGTACTTTTAAAACAAATGTAAGACTTGAGTTTATTATATGTATTAAAGAGTCCTCTCCTGCTGATGTTCAGGTGTATATCAGTATGTAGTGTCTCTACTTTAAAGAGTCCTCTCCTGCTGATGTTCAGGTGTATATCAGTATGTAGAGTCTCTACTTTAAAGAGTCCTCTCCTGCTGATGTTCAGGTGTATATCAGTATGTAGTGTCTCTACTTTAAAGAGTCCTCTCCTGCTGATGTTCAGGTGTATATCAGTATGTAGAGTCTCTACTTTAAAGAGTCCTCTCCTGCTGATGTTCAGGTGTATATCAGTATGTAGTGTCTCTACTTTAAAGAGTCCTCTCCTGCTGATGTTCAGGTGTATATCAGTATGTAGTGTCTCTACTTTAAAGAGTCCTCTCCTGCTGATGTTCAGGTGTATATCAGTATGTAGTGTCTCTACTTTAAAGAGTCCTCTCCTGCTGATGTTCAGGTGTATATCAGTATGTAGAGTCTCTACTTTAAAGAGTCCTCTCCTGCTGATGTTCAGGTGTATATCAGTATGTAGTGTCTCTACTTTAAAGAGTCCTCTCCTGCTGATGTTCAGGTGTATATCAGTATGTAGAGTCTCTACTTTAAAGAGTCCTCTCCTGCTGATGTTCAGGTGTATATCAGTATGTAGAGTCTCTACTTTAAAGAGTCCTCTCCTGCTGATGTTCAGGTGTATATCAGTATGTAGTGTCTCTACTTTAAAGAGTCCTCTCCTGCTGATGTTCAGGTGTATATCAGTATGTAGAGTCTCTACTTTAAAGAGTCCTCTCTTGCTGATGTTCAGGTGTATATCAGTATGTAGAGTCTCTACTTTAAAGAGTCCTCTCCTGCTGATGTTCAGGTGTATATCAGTATGTAGTGTCTCTACTTTAAAGAGTCCTCTCCTGCTGATGTTCAGGTGTATATCAGTATGTAGTGTCTCTACTTTAAAGAGTCCTCTCCTGCTGATGTTCAGGTGTATATCAGTATGTAGCGTCTCTACTTTAAAGAGTCCTCTCCTGCTGATGTTCAGGTGTATATCAGTATGTAGAGTCTCTACTTTAAAGAGTCCTCTCCTGCTGATGTTCAGGTGTATATCAGTATGTAGAGTCTCTACTTTAAAGAGTCCTCTCCTGCTGATGTTCAGGTGTATATCAGTATGTAGTGTCTCTACTTTAAAGAGTCCTGGGTCACTTTGTCCCGAACAGTACCAAAGGGTGCAAAAAGCGAACATAACATAAGGTTCCACGTTGAATTGACGCCTCCTTCCAAAAACTATTTTTGACTGTTAAACTGTTAAATGTATAGCCAGGATTATTTCTCGTTAAACTTTTTGGCTTTCTTTAATATTCGAGTGAAATATTTACGACTTAAAGCAGGTTTCCAGGGGCCAGAGCTCATGCCTGTAGCGGTGTATATTTATACTCGTGTATGTATATGTTTGTGCTGAGGCGTTCAGGGTCTGTGTGTTTCTGGCCATCTGGTGAGTCGCTGCTGCTCCAGTGATCTACGGCCTCAGGAGTGTAAATAAACACTCCTGCAGCCACAAGTAGGCTGGCCCCCCGGTGTCATGTTGTCTTTACGGTGTAAAACTGTTTAAAACAATGTTTAAATGACCAGGGTTTAATATTTCTAGCCCCGCTAAAGGTTTACATTTCAAGCACTTAATGTACTTTTAATTTGGGCTTTATTTGTTTAGTGTGTCCTCAGCAAATCGCTGGTGACCTCCTCCGCATGTGGAGGGCGAGGGGGGGAGGCTGACGGCTGACACATCAGTTCTCTTTCCTCCGTTTCTACTATTCCTTTATTTTGCCACATGTTGCATGGATGATTTCCATGCTTTCAGACCAGTTGAAGAAGGAAATAAAGCAGAAAAAAGGAAGGAAAGACTCAAGTACAGGTACAAAAATAAACTCAGACGTGATTATTTCAATCCTCCATCAGGAGAGACTGCAGGATCAGAAAGGATGCAGACCAGGGGACACTAAAGAGAGACGCACACAACTGGAGACCAGGGGACACTAAAGAGAGACGCACACAGCTGGAGACCAGGGGACACTAAAGAGAGACGCACACAGCTGGAGACCAGGGGACACTAAAGAGAGACGCACACAGCTGGAGACCAGGGGACACTAAAGAGAGACGCACACAGCTGGAGACCAGGGGACACTAAAGAGAGACGCACACAGCTAGAGACCAGGGGACACTAAAGAGAGACGCACACAGCTGGAGACCAGGGGACACTAAAGAGAGACGCACACAGCTGGAGACCAGGGGACACTAAAGAGAGACGCACACAGCTGGAGACCAGGGGACACTAAAGAGAGACGCACACAGCTGGAGACCAGGGGACACTAAAGAGAGACGCACACAGCTGGAGACCAGGGGACACTAAAGAGAGACGCACACAGCTGGAGACCAGGGGACACTAAAGAGAGACGCACACAGCTGGAGACCAGGGGACACTAAAGACAGACGCACACAGCTGGAGACCAGGGGACACTAAAGAGAGACGCACACAGCTGGAGACCAGGGGACACTAAAGAGTGACGCACACAGCTGGAGACCAGGGGACACTAAAGAGAGACGCACACAGCTGGAGACCAGGGGACACTAAAGACAGACGCACACAGCTGATTTACTTTAAGTACATTTTGATGAAAATACTTTCTACTAAGTACATATTTGTTTTCCCATCATCCCCTCTGGTTGTTACCTCATGCTCTCTCCACAGGGAGGATTTACTGCCTGCTTCCTGTGCCTCCTCTGGTGACCTGCAGACGGGAGTTTGACCTTCATCACCTCCTCTTCACTCACAGAACCCCCTCTCCTTCCCTCACTGACTCGCCTCCAGCAGCCGGTTATTCTGCTAAAGTGCATTTCATGTATTCATGTTTGTAGAACTCATGCTACTGTAACGAAATATTTACCAACTTGGGATCACTGAGGCCCATCTCCGGTCCTCCTGTTGTGTCCCTCCTCTGTCTGTTCCTGATTAATAACTCCATTCATCACCCCCTCTCATAGGATCGATGCCCCAACATATTTCAAACCCAAAGACCGATAAGCAGCATGTCAGGTGGGTGTGACGCTGCTAAACGTCCTTGTTGGTGTTTCCGTTTTTTAAACACAGAAAATAAACCAGTATTATATTGGTTCACCTTCACTTATACCAAGGTACCATTTGTGTTGATTTGGAAGAAAGGTTTGTGGCAATAATTAGGATTTTAGAGCCGTAAATGGACCAGTAAAACCATCAAGCAGCAGCAGGAAACATGCAGAGGGACAGGTCTCGGTGGAAGAGGGACCTGGAGGAGAGACAGCGGAGTTACCTTGTCCTCTGTCCACGAAACTGGTGATGGTGTTGGCCAGACCGGCCTCATGCAGCGCGCTGCTGTTCAGATCCCCGGTGGAGAGGGACCAGTACAGAGACAGCATGTAGTCGTGCGGGGTGACCAGCGGCTGTCTGTGCACCGGGCTCTGGACGGCTCTCTGTGGAGCCCCGGTGCGAACCGGAGGAGCAGAAACCTTCCCCACCTTTTTCCCCGGTGAGCCACCAGCAGCCCCGACAACAGTCCCGACTCCTTTCCCTGCTGCACGTGCGCTCAGAGCTGCAGGAGCTTTACGCACGGGCTCTTTACGCACCGGGCTGCCCGCGCGGTTCACCGTCACCACTGCACTGCGGGGAGGCGAGGATGCAGGAGGAAGTTTGCTTTTTATACCAGTCGTCTCTCCTTTTATTAGCGGAGGACCTGCACGGATCCGCGTAATCCTCGCGGGACTCACCGGGGACGGTTTCCACGTCCCGAGCACCGGTTGCCTTCCTGCGGCTGGTGCTCTGCCGGTTCTCCCTCCTGTCGGTCTGCTGAGGGAACCGAGGACGGGATGCAGAAAAACCAGAGTCCAGCAGCTGAGCAGAAGACAGACTCGCTTCACCACGTTCATCCTAAAGCCCTGATGCCCTCTGCCAGGCCGTCATGGTAATAAAGCGCAGAAATGTTCAGAAATAAAAAGGTAGTTTGGTGAAAAGTCAGAAGAGGGAGCAGTCCTGTTCCGCCCGACTCTCTCATCCTCTGAGTCTCCTCTCAGGGGTGAAGTGAACAGCTTCTCCCGGCGGCGGGCTGTGGACATGTGTAGTAAAAGCAAAGATGTGGACTCGGTGTTATTGGAAGCAAATCCTGCAGAGCTTTATTCTGCCAGCCGTCCTGAGTAGGAACCATGGTGCTGCTCCAGGCTGTGATAGAAGAGCAGAAACCCGGGATACAGCTGAGGACATGTGGACCCGCATTAAAGCCTCCGCGGCGCGACTCTGCTGCAGATCCGGAGAGAGACCTCTTTAAACCCCACTTTTTTTTTCCAAGAATGGCGTAATGCCGCTGCCTCCGTTTTTTTTCTCCTTCCCTAAAAAGTTTGAACTCCGTCCAGTGAAAATATTTCACTCTCTCTCTCTCTCTCTCTCTCTCACACACACACACACACACACACACACACACACACACACACACACACACACACACACACACACACACACACACACACACACACACACCAACCTGCAGGTGCTCCAAAAAAAATCCTCCCAACAAACCTGAGCGCAGGAATTGGAAACGGAATTCCAGCGAGCAGTTTTAATTACCCCGTGACGTCATGCTGTCCGGAGTCATTTAACAGCAATATTTCTTCCTCCCCTCTTTCCACCAGTGACTCACCCAAGCTGTTACACTAAATGGCACAAAACACCCCAAAACAACCCCCCCCCCCAAACGAAAACACAGGGAAAAAACTTGCATTATGTCATATGAACACACACACACACACACACACACACACACACACACACACACACACACACACACACACACACACACACACACACACACATACAAACTGTTAGTATATTTGAACTGAACTACTGAAGAAAAAAAAATCGATATTCCGTGATGAATCCAAGACATTCGAGCCGATTAGCTTTTGTATTGTTTTATAAATTTTACAGTTGCATTTAAGAACAAGGTACACGAGGTGTCCCTGAAGGCACCGTTCCCTACACTGCTACCTGGGCGCCATCCATATGGCAGCCCACTGCTCCTAACACTAGGGTGGGTCTCATGCAGGATGTATTTCCCCTCTGTGGGACCATTAAGGGATCCTTATTCTACTATAGATCCTTTGAATCTAAATGTCTTAAATATGTGTGGTTTTTCTAAACGTCTCCACCCTGAGGTTTTAATTTGCTCAACATCAGGAAACAAATGTACGGAGGCCTGCAGGAGCAAACGATCTACAACGGCCCAGACCTCTTCCATCATTAGAAACACTCTGCAGCTTCAGAAGGATGCAGAGATAGAAACTCAAATCAGAACTCACACAGAAACATCTGCAGCAGCTCTTCAACACATGCAGCATCTAGAGAGCATTCAGCAGAGGAAACATGAGCAGTTTACTAAAAGCTGCAGAAACCAAACGCTGCAAGAAGCTCCAACACAACGGAGACCAGGGGACACTAAAGAGAGACGCACACAGCTGGAGACCAGGGGACACTAAAGAGAGACGCACACAGCTGGAGACCAGGGGACACTAAAGATAGACGCACACAGCTGGAGACCAGGGGACACTAAAGACAGACGCACACAGCTGGAGACCAGGGGACACTAAAGAGAGACACACACAGCTGGAGACCAGGGGACACTAAAGAGAGACGCACACAGCTGGAGACCAGGGGACACTAAAGAGAGACGCACCCAGCTGGAGACCAGGGGACACTACAGAGAGACGCACACAGCTGGAGACCAGGGGACACTAAAGAGAGACGCACACAGCTGGAGACCAGGGGACACTAAAGAGAGACGCACACAGCTGGAGACCAGGGGACACTACAGAGAGACGCACACACAGCTGGAGACCAGGGGACACTAAAGAGAGACGCACACAGCTGGAGACCAGGGGACACTAAAGAGAGACGCACGCAGCTGGAGACCAGGGGACACTAAAGAGAGATGCACACAGCTAGAGACCAGGGGACACTAAAGAGAGATGCGCACAGCTGGAGACCAGAGGACACTAAAGAGAGACGCACACAGCTGGAGACCAGGGGACACTAAAGAGAGATGCACACAGCTGGAGACCAGGGGACACTAAAGAGAGACGCACACAGCTGGAGACCAGGGGACACTAAAGAGAGACGCACACAGCTGGAGACCAGGGGACACTAAAGAGAGACGCACACAGCTGGAGACCAGGGGACACTAAAGAGAGACGCACACAGGTGGGACCGGAGTGCTGGGTGACCTTCAGGGTCATAGAGTTGGTTGGACTCAGAAAGTCCATAAATGAAGTCACTGCTTGGACGTCTGTCCTGGGAACATCCACATTTGCGTTCTCCACGTTTTAAAGCTCCCCACCTTTCCCTGGAGGACTTGGTTTGATTCTTAAACTCTTTGTCAGTTTCGTTCCTGAAGCTTCAGCTTAGTGTCATAAATTGACCGTAGACCACGCTACGAATAATTAGCAGCCGAGAAGTTTGGGTTTGATTTCGGCCGTGGAGGAGGGTCTCTGGTGGTTTGTAACGGGAGCCGCTCAGCTCCGTATGAGGGCATGATGGACGAGCAGGAGTGATTGGATAATACGAGGCTGTCACGGATCACATCTAAAATCAGCCTGATGCAGTCAATCCAGCTCAACAGCTAACGGATGTGAGCTACAGCGAGCGGCAGGGCAGCGGGGCTCAGTAACAGCTTCATGTTTGATTTAATGTACATCACGGCGCAGGGTAACACACCCTGCTGCTTTCACACAGCACACTGTTGTTCTCCCTCAGCCCTTTCGATGCGGAGATGTCATTTATCTTCAACCACGACAGACTGACTTTATGTGCAGATCATTGAGGCCAAAACACATTAAGGACCAAGTCTGAGGATCAACTTTAAAGCTCTTCACACATCAGAAACTCCAACTCACAGAAAGTTTGACGAAGTGCCTGGAGGTGGTGCTAAGGTTAGCTAGCTTTTTGAGTGGTAGCTAACGTAAGCTATTCAACCAGTTTGAGTTAGCAAACATTAGCTAGCTTTTAGAGTAGATAGCTACTTAACAAACTAGCTAGCTTATGGAAGCTAGTTTGAGCTATAGATAGCCAATGTTAGCTAGCTAGCTTAACAGCACACTGACAGGTTAAATCGTCTCTGCTGAACTTGTTTTTATAAATGTCAGCAACCCAATTCCTCTGTACCGTTTACCGCGATTGCAGTGTTGCCCCTTCCATAATATCTCACATATAAAACCTCCCCATTTAACCAGTACAGATGGTACCCAGCAACAACTCAAATATTCAAGTGCACTCGACTTGAATACTACCCACTACCAGGTACTTATTCGAAGCCCAGGAGTCGATTCAAAAGAAACCAAGTGAAGCTCCTCTCATTAGTTTTAAAAGGAGTGTTTAATAAATGGATGCAGCGGTAGGTTTTACAAAAGTCTCACAGCTGTGGGTCAGTAGCTCAGAACACACTTGAACAGGCCCAAAACATGAATAGGGTTCACGAGGAGTTTACTGTCCGAGCAAAAAGAGATGGATTCCTTAGTTGCATTGCTCTTTGTCCAGAGGTCGCCTCGTCGTAAGTCGTAACAGTACTTCCGGTCAGTTTAGTGACTACGTGGCATAGAGTCATCTCCCTCCTTAGGGTATTACAGCGTCAACAAGGAGAATGAATCATTGTGTGTTTAATGTATAACACCACAAGTAATTCCCCCATTTGACAGTTGAACAGGCTGTCAGTTCTATCTTTTGTTAAAGCAGTGTGTCACATTAAATCATATGAATACAGCAGAAATACTAAAACTACACTTTAACACACCTCACGCATGTTTTGTTTTAAAGTTTTAAACGTATTTTTGAAGTGCTTATCTTGCCAACCCTTATCTGTCTCTGACCCACTTACCCCCCCCCCCCCTCATCATAACTTGTGCAACAGCCTGATCCACAGTATTACTCTTCATATCAAGCAATATATCAGCACTTTGGACGGAGACACTCCCTGAGTTACATCTAAGGATTGGACGATCAGATTCATGATCAGAACACCTTCCTCTGAGTTCAGCTACAGGAGAGAGAAGTGGAAACTACAACCTGCTGACCCCCCCACCCTGAAGGTGAGTCTGAAAACACCTCTCACTCTTCACTTAGAGGTAGCATTAACAAAGCATTAGTATTATGGTAGTATAACTAGTAGTAGAGTGTAAGTACTTTTAATGTGACTGTACAAACCTCTCCCTCTGACAGACCGGAGGCATTCAAGGCGTAAATTCTACGTCGATTAATCAGCTAAACGAGCTCTAAATTGAACCTGGTCCGTTGTCTGATGTCTGATTTAGAAGAAGAACAAACAGAAGGGGAAACAGTCCTTCGTGATATTCCTGATCAACAACTAAATCCGACGTCACAAAGAACCAGTAATGGAAGAAGAGCTCAGAGCTTTCTCTTTAGTAAATGTACTGCTTTCAAAATCTCACTTAAGTAGAAGTACACAAGTTCAGCATTAAGAAGTACTAGTACCAGAAGTAATGGCCAACTTCAGACTCTTATATCTTGAATTATTGTACTGTGGTTGTTGATGCATTCAGGTTACTATCACAGCTGGTGAATGTAGAGCTGATTTGAATGACCTCATATGAACATCTTCACCGATAATGAGATGTCAACGTTTATTTGATCTGTATTTATTTTGTATTCGCCAATGATCTTAATCCGAACAGTCACTATTAAAGCTGTCAGATGCATGTAGTGGAGTAAAAAGTACAATACCAGCAGACAAACTGTAGTAGAGCAGAAGTATTAAGTAGCACACAATGGAACTACTGAAGAGAAGTACTACGAAACAGTACTTAAATACAATAAGAGTAAATGTACTTTAATACTACCCAAACAGCCCACTACATGACCTCTCTAATAAAACAGTCTTGATGGAGTTAATCAGTCATTTTATGACCAGGATGAAGAAGCAGGTACATTATGATCCTGAAGAGAGAGAGAGAGAGAGAGAGAGAGAGAGAGAGAGAGAGAGAGATTTGATTTTTCAAACCACTTTTATTCACAAATAAATTCAACACTCCACATCAGAACAAAAAACAATTCAAAACAAAAAAACAATTCAAAACAACTTCAATTCAGGAATTGATTGAAAACCAGCTCATCATTCTCCACTGAAACCAAAGCATTGTTAAAGCTCCACATATTCTGAAACTCCCCCACATTTTCTGTCAGCTGAAAATAACTGAAATCAGTTTTGACCCTCGCTCTCACCATGCATTTGAAAATCAGTACAGCATTACAGGCCATCGAGTCCCCAACTTTATTTCTCCTGCTGAGGTAGATGGCCATTTTGGCCTGGCCCAACAAAAATTCAGGAGCTGACATTTACCCTTTTGTCTCTGGGTGTACCTGTAACCAAGGATGAACACTTGGGGGGAAAAAACCTCACCAAACAAAACAAACATCTGGGTCAGTAACTGAAAGAGACAAAGGAGTCGATCACATTCTGAGAAACAGTGGAAGATGGTTTCCCTTTGGTCACAGAACGGACAGGTGTCAGAAACAGCCGGGTTGATCACTGAAACAAAGGCATTGACAGCAACAGCGCCGTGCAGAATCCTCCACTGTAGATCCCCCAGCCTCTTTGTCAGCGGGGGCTTGTACAGCGATCTCCACTCAGGCCTCTGAGTCTCAGTCAGGGCCAGGTGGGCTCTCCACCGGGTGTCCACTCGGCCCTGCAGTCTGCTCTGGTTTAACACTTTGGTCATTAAATAATACATCCTTTTGTTGGACATGGTGCTAAACTTAAAATCAGTGACATTATTAAACCTTAACAGAAAACTATCACATGTGACGTCAGGAACACAAAGTATCTCTGGAAAAGAGTCATTTTCGTTAGCCTGAACGCAGCCCCTCTGCTTGCCAGGTGAACCAGTCCATGTCCCCCTTCTTCCTTTGGCAGGAAAAGGACGCTCTGCGGGACCCAGTGCATGCGGTCCCAGAAGAAATCCACCATTAGCGCCTGCACCCTGGACAGCAGGTTTACAGGCGGGTCTGAACATGCCAACCGGTGCCAACCAGCATGGAGGACACAAGGTTATTCAAAATCAAAATACGCCCCTTAAAAGAAAGTTTTGGAAGGATCCACTTCCACTTCTTTAATCGGCCTTCCACCTTTTCCACGAGCCCGTCCCAGTTTTGTAAACAAAAGGTCTCGTCACCGAGATAAACACCCAGCTACTTCAACCCTCCCCTCTTCCAAACAAGGCCCCCAGGTAAAACTAGACCATGAAAGTGGCCTGCCCCTACTGCTAAGGCCTCACTCTTCCCCCAGTTTACCCTAGCAGAAGACAGCTTGCTAAACACACCTACAGTCTCTGTTAGAGCATTGATATCCTGTTGAGTTTTTACAATCACCATTACATCGTCTGCATACGCAGACAATTTAAGAACGTGATCGCAGCCAGGAAAAGAAAACCCATGTAGTTTGGACCTAAGGTTGTGTAGGAGAGGCTCTATGGCCAGGGAGTACAGCATCCCAGACAAAGAGCAGCCCTGTCTGACTCCTCTCTCGGCTTTAAAAGGAGCACCCAAACTACCGTTAATCTTCAGTACACTCTCAATGTCCCTGTACAAGACCTGGATCTTGGCTATCAGACCAGAGCTGAACCCAAAAGCCTTCAGCATCTGCAACAAGTACTGGTGCTCAACTCGGTCAAAAGCCTTTTCTTGGTCCAGAGAAATCAGACCAAGCTTACAGCCCAATGAACTGGAGAGGTCCAAAACATCTCGAATCAGAGTACCGTTGTCAGTTATCAACCTGCTGGGTACACAGTATGTCTGGTCTACATGAATGACATGCTCCATCACTTTCCTCAGCCTCGTCGCCAACACTTTGGAGAGCAGTTTGTAGTCGGTACAGAGAAGGGATACAGGACGCCAGTTCCGAAGCTCCTGCAGGTCTCCTTTCTTGGGGAGGAGAGTGAGCACCGCCCTCATGCAGCTCAGAGGCAACCTCCCCTTACTGAGACTGTCCCTGAGGACATCCAGCAGGTCATCACCCATGACAGGCCAGAAAACCTTATAGAAGTCTGCAGGCAGGCCGTCTATGCCAGGAGCCTTCCCACTCTGCATGCTCTGCAGGGCCTCCTGCAGCTCCTGGGCAGAGAGCTCAGCTTCCAGGTCTGCGCTGTCCCCCTCAGGGACCTTAGGAAGGCCTTCAAAGAAGGACAGCACTGCCTCTGGTTCTGCCTAATCTGACCTGTAGAGCTCTCTATAGAACCTGACAGCACACTGTTGAATGTCGGCCGACTCCTGAAGCAGCTGCCCAGTGTCTGACCGCAGGGAGTGCATCAGCCTCCTCTGACCGTTCCTGCGCTCGAGACCGAAGAAAAAGTGAGAGGGAGCATCCATTTTCACGATGTTCTGAAACCGGGATCTGACCAGAGCACCCTGAGCAGAAAACCCCAGCAGGTCGGACAGAGCTGCATTTCTACTTTTGAAAACCTCAACATGTTCTCGCTCTCCTGTGGAGTCTGCCAATCCCTGCAGCTCCACCACTTCCCTCTCCAGAGCCCTCAGAGATCTAGCCATGTCCTTGGTGACATTGAGAGTGTACTGCAGGCAAAGCTGTCTGATTTGGACTTTCCCCACATCCCACCACTGCTGAAGACTACTGTACTCACTCTTACACTTACGGTAGTTTTGCCAAAAAAATGTGAAGACTGTTTTAAAATGATTATCAGCCAACAGAGAAACATTGAAGTGCCAATACGCACTATTGCACTTCACGTAATTAATAAAAACTGAAACCTGAACAAGGGAATGGTCAGAGAACCCAACAGGACTGATGGAGCAGCTCCTGCTTGTGTTCATGTGGTGGTTAAAGCAGTACACTCGGTCCAGTCTGGCTAGAGACAACAGATTGTCCCTACAGTGCACCCAGGTGTACTGCCGCTGGCCCGGGTAAAGATGCCTCCAAATGTCACAGAGCTCGAAAGACTCTGTGATCGTCATTAAAGCACTCCTAGAGGCAGCATGCGGTTCCCAGTGGTTCCTGTCCAGCACAGGGTCTTCTGTGCAGTTAAAGTCACCCCCCAGGAACAGATACTCCTCACTACTGCAGGTGCTAAGGGCATGCTTCAACTGCTCAAAAAATAAAAGTCCTTTCAGAGCCCACACTGGGAGCAAAAATATTAATAAAACATATTTTGACCTTCTCGAAAACAGCATTTAATTTCAGCAAGTGACCTGGAATGACGTCCTCAACGGTGCAGGAAAAGGGTGTGAAACCTCTGGCAAAGAAAATAGCAACCCCTCCACTATTGCTGCATTTATGGCTGAAGAAGCCCTCCCCACTCCATGCCCTCCTCCAGTCACTCTCATTGTCAGCAGTGCTGTGAGTCTCCTGGAGAAACGTCACATTTAGACTCTTACTCTCCATTAAAGAAAACAAAGATGCTCTCTTGGCATCCCCTCGAGCACCGTTAATATTCAGAGAGCCCAGCTTTATGTCACCCATAATGAGAGTATAGCTGCATCCTAACCAAGTCAAAACGATAACTGAAAAAAAGGAAAGGAGAGAAAAGACAAACAACATGTACTTAATCATGACTTCCAGCAGTTTCTTCTCGTATCTTCAACAGTATTTTCCTCAGCCTGTAGATCTCCTGTTCGCTGAAAGTAAAGGCCCAAGGCCTGCTGTGCGCCGCATGAGAGCCCTAGCAGAGTCATGAAACATCAGCTGATCAACAAAAAAATCCTGCACCCTTACCGCCTTCCTCCCTTTAGTATCCTTCAGGAAGCCTCTGATCCTCTGGAAGGAATACTCCTCACCCCTGTCTACCTGCATACTTTCACTGAAAGCCTCCCTGTCACTGTCACTGTCCTCCGAGTCCTCTGAGAGTCCCTCTGGCTGAGAGGAGCACAGCGACTCTGTCTTCAACACCTTTTTTGTTTGGGCCCCGTTGTTGTTGCACACCTCTGCACTTTTTCTTTTAACTGGTAATTTCAGCAACTCCTCATCCATGATGACTTCCTCCAAAACAGATTCAGCCACCCTGGCTGCGGTGTGCCCACTGTCCCCGAGTGAGTTACTGAGTGAAGTGACAGCCGGCCCCTTCCCCTCCGCAGCGTTCCCAGCCCCCACCACAGCAACGGGAGCAGCGACAGGCGCCACCGCCACCGCCACAACGACAGGCGGCACTGCTACCGCTCCAACGACAGGCAGCACCGCCACCGCCCCAACGACAGGCGGCAACGCTACCGCTCCAATGACAGGCGGCACCACCACCGCCCCAACGACAGGCGCACCCGCCACCGACCCAACCGCGAAAACTAAGAACCAAGTTGAGTTCCCCCTCATCCTCCTTTAGGATCATAAGCACCTGTCTCCTGAAAGAAACCACGTGCTTAAGGTGCGGAGACTTGCAGCCGAGGGGGATCATTTTTATTGGAGACACAAGCTGCCCGTGCCGAGCCAACTCTCTCTCCAACAACTCGTTCCGCAGAAACGGGGGTACATTTGATATTACCACTTTTTTCGCGGGAGTGGCAAGGGGTAGCACGGGTAGCGGCGTCCCTTTAACCACTATCCCGCTCTCCACCAGCTGATTAGCTTTCTCAGTGCTGTCCAAGAAAATAACCACAGCACTGTTCATCCGTGAGGCAGATTTCACCCTGCCATATCCCACCACAGCACCCACAGCCAAACTACACTCCTCTACCGAAACACCGCCAGGTGGAGAGAGCTTGACGGCGTGCTGGCGAGTCAGCTTCTCCAACCCGGAGCTGCTGCCACGAGACGCCATGCCGAGCCGAGAGGCTGCGGTAGCAGCCGCCTGGCAAACAAATCACCAGTGCCACCAAACAAACCCACCAAACAACCCACCAAACAAACCCACCAAAATTCGGTGACGTGATGCACAAAGTTATACACAATCACCCAGTGAAAGAAACAAATGTTTAAAAGGGTTTGAAAAGTTACGAAACCGATTATCACCACTCTCCGCTATACTCACCGATCCAACCAGAGAGAGAGAGAGAGAGAGAGAGACAGACAGACAGACAGACAGACAGACAGACAGACAGACAGACAGACAGACAGACACACAGACACACACACACTTCAAAATGAAGCTGGAGATTTGACATCAGACCCGTGAGTAAAAGTAGAAGTACTCAGGTCTTGTACTTGAGTAAAAGTAGAAGTACTCAGGTCTTGTACTTGAGTAAAGTAGAAGTACTCAGATCTTGTACTTGAGTAAAGTAGAAGTACTCAGGTCTTGTACTTGAGTAAAGTAGAAGTACTCAGATCTTGTACTTGAGTAAAGTAGAAGTACTCAGATCTTGTACTTGAGTAAAGTAGAAGTACTCAGATCTTGTACTTGAGTAAAGTAGAAGTACTCAGGTCTTGTACTTGAGTAAAGTAGAAGTACTCAGGTCTTGTACCTGAGTAAAGTAGAAGTACTCAGGTCTTGTACTTGAGTAAAGTAGAAGTACTCAGATCTTGTACTTGAGTAAAGTAGAAGTACTCAGATCTTGTACTTGAGTAAAGTAGAAGTACTCAGGTCTTGTACTTGAGTAAAGTAGAAGTACTCAGATCTTGTACTTGAGTAAAGTAGAAGTACTCAGATCTTGTACCTGAGTAAAGTAGAAGTACTCAGGTCTTGTACCTGAGTAAAGTAGAAGTACTCAGATCTTGTACTTGAGTAAAGTAGAAGTACTCAGGTCTTGTACCTGAGTAAAGTAGAAGTACTCAGGTCTTGTACTTGAGTAAAGTAGAAGTACTCAGGTCTTGTACTTGAGTAAAGTAGAAGTACTCAGGTCTTGTACCTGAGTAAAGTAGAAGTACTCAGATCTTGTACTTGAGTAAAGTAGAAGTACTCAGGTCTTGTACTTGAGTAAAGTAGAAGTACTCAGGTCTTGTACTTGAGTAAAGTAGAAGTACTCAGGTCTTGTACCTGAGTAAAGTAGAAGTACTCAGGTCTTGTACTTGAGTAAAGTAGAAGTACTCAGGTCTTGTACTTGAGTAAAGTAGAAGTACTCAGGTCTTGTACTTGAGTAAAGTAGAAGTACTCAGATCTTGTACTTGAGTAAAGTAGAAGTACTCAGGTCTTGTACCTGAGTAAAGTAGAAGTACTCAGGTCTTGTACTTGAGTAAAGTAGAAGTACTCAGGTCTTGTACTTGAGTAAAGTAGAAGTACTCAGGTCTTGTACTTGAGTAAAGTAGAAGTACTCAGGTCTTGTACTTGAGTGAAGTAGAAGTACTCAGGTCTTGTACTTGAGTAAAGTAGAAGTACTCAGGTCTTGTACCTGAGTAAAGTAGAAGTACTCAGGTCTTGTACTTGAGTAAAGTAGAAGTACTCAGGTCTTGTACTTGAGTAAAGTAGAAGTACTCAGGTCTTGTACTTGAGTAAAGTAGAAGTACTCAGGTCTTGTACTTGAGTAAAGTAGAAGTACTCAGGTCTTGTACCTGAGTAAAGTAGAAGTACTCAGGTCTTGTACTTGAGTAAAGTAGAAGTACTCAGGTCTTGTACTTGAGTAAAGTAGAAGTACTCAGGTCTTGTACTTGAGTAAAGTAGAAGTACTCAGGTCTTGTACTTGAGTAAAGTAGAAGTACTCAGGTCTTGTACTTGAGTAAAGTAGAAGTACTCAGGTCTTGTACCTGAGTAAAGTAGAAGTACTCAGGTCTTGTACTTGAGTAAAGTAGAAGTACTCAGGTCTTGTACTTGAGTAAAGTAGAAGTACTCAGGTCTTGTACTTGAGTAAAGTAGAAGTACTCAGGTCTTGTACTTGAGTAAAGTAGAAGTACTCAGGTCTTGTACTTGAGTAAAGTAGAAGTACTCAGGTCTTGTACTTGAGTAAAGTAGAAGTACTCAGGTCTTGTACTTGAGTAAAGTAGAAGTACTCAGGTCTTGTACTTGAGTAAAGTAGAAGTACTCAGGTCTTGTACTTGAGTACTTGATTAAGTAGGCCTAATAATTGATTTTATTTATGGCTCCTTTCAAAGCTCTCAAGGACACCTTACAGAGCATAATGGGACAGAACAGGCCAGTTTAAAAAGGTGGGTTTTCAGGCAGGATTTGAAGGTTGAGAGTGAGTCCATATTGCCGATGTCTTGTGGGAGAGAGTTCCAGAGAGGGGGGGGGGCAGAGTGGCTGAAGGCTCTTGACCCCATGGTGGTCAAGCAGGCAGAAGGTACAGTGAGTTAGAAGGCAGAAGAGGATCAGAGAACATGAGAGGGAGTGTAGGTGTGGAGGAGCTCAGAGAGATAATGAGGAGCAACATGTTAAAGCGGTATTTAACGATGGAGTTGTTGAAGAACCGGAGTGATATGATCCATGGAAGGAGTTCTGGTGATGATACGGGAGGCTGAGTTTTGGACGAGTTGGAGCTTACGCAGAGATTTGTGAGGAAGACCAGAGAGGAGGGAGTTGCAATAATCAATACGGGATGTAACGAGGGCGTGGGAGAGAATGGTGGTGCTGTTGGGTGTGAGTGGCGGGCGGAGAGGGTTAATATTGCGGAGGTGGAAGTAGGGGGGAGGGGGGCACTGTGGAGTTGTCAATGGTGTGAACAAGAATGTGATTTAGATCAAGGCTGAAGGCAGTGTTGAATCAGATTGATCAGAACACCTTGATTCGTCTCACAGCGGGTCAATTTACCGCTTTAACGGGCCCTTTGCACTCCCTAAGCACCAGTCCACAAGTCTCTGCTGAGCGCTACGAGACTTCCACTAGAGTCTACGACGGATGGTTCATGGGTTATAAAAGAGGGCAGGTCTAAAGTATGAGTACTCTTTCTGCTATGGCCACCTTTATCTATGCTGGAAAATATTACAGTGCATCACTCAGATGAAATCCTCAGAGAATAAGAGACTTGGTCTATTGATTTGAATACAGAGGTAAGGGAAGATGAACGGGAGCAAAGCCAGGGTTCAAACACCACATTTAGACTCTTACACTACTAATGGAATATGCATACTGATATAACTCCTTCTTTAATGCACTGCCCGAGTATCAAAGAACTCTGGGAAGATGTTCTGAGCACATTATCAGAAATAGTTTCCTCCAAACTTCCAGAATGCTGATAAATTCCATTATACGTCCATATTTTGGAAAAGGGTTTTATGCATTCTTATCTGAATTTGTATTTTGCTGGTAAAAATTAAATGCAGTGAAATATTTGTTAGAAAAAACACCACTCAAAGAGAATTTCAGTGAAGTCAGGAGAGGAGGGGGGAGCCATGACTGACTGTACTTCCTGTCTGCTGTGTTTCAGCTCCACTCAGAGACAACATGGCTTCCAGGTTAGAGCAAGACCTCTGCTGTCCGGTCTGTCAGGAAGTCTTTAGAGATCCTGTCATCCTGTCCTGCTGCCACAGCTTCTGTAGAGCCTGTCTGAAGAACTGGTGGGATGGGAAAGAAGTAAAGGAGTGTCCAGTTTGTAGGAGAAGACATTCAAAGGGATTACTTCCTCCAAACCTGGCTTTAAGGAACCTGTGTGAGACCTTCTTACAGGAGAGAGGTCAGAGGTCTTCAGAGGCTCTCTGCAGTCTGCACTCTGAGAGATTCAGACTCTTCTGTCTGGACCATCAGCAGCCAGTGTGTCTCGTCTGCAGAGATTCAAGAACACACACCAACCACAGATTCAGACCCGTGGATGAAGCTGCTCAGGATCTCAAAGAGGAGCTCCAGAAGTCTCTGCAGCCCTTACAGGAGAAACTGAAGCTCTTTGAAGAAGTTAAAGTGAAGTTTGATCAGACAGCAGGACACATGGAGGCCCAGGCCCGACGCACAGAGCTGCAGATTAAGGAGCAGTTTAAGAAGCTTCACCAGTTTCTGGAAGAGGAAGAGGAGGCCAGGTTGGCTGCACTGAGGGAGGAAGAGGAGCAGAAGAGGAGTATGATGGAGGAGAAGATGGAGGCTGTGAGCAGAGAGATAGCTGCTCTTTCACTCACAGTCAGAGCCACAGAGGAGGAGCTGAGAGCTGAAGACGTCTCCTTCCTGCACAACTACAAGGCTGCAGTGGAGAGGCTGCAGCGCCCCCTGCTGGAGGCTCCACAGCTGCCCTCAGGGACTCTGATAGAGCAGGCCAAACACCTGGGCAACCTCAGCTTCAACATCTGGAGCAAGATGAAGGACATGGTGTCCTACTCTCCTCTCATCCTGGACCCAAACACTGCTCATCCAAACCTCATCCTCTCTGAAGATCTGACCAGAGTGAGAGGAGGAGAGAGACAGGAACTTCCTGATAATCCAGAGAGGTTTGATCATTACTACTCTGTCCTGGGCTCTGAGGGCTTTACCTCAGGGACTCACAGCTGGGATGTCCAGGTTACAGACAGTACAGGCTGGTTACTGGGTGTGTTAGCAGAGTCTGTCCAGAGGAAGGGAGATAAACTCTCTGGATTATGGGGAATAAGTTTCTATGAAGGTAAATACTCAGCATGTTCTCCATCAGATCCACCCACTCCTCTCCTGCAGAAGAAGCTCCAGAGGGTCAGAGTGAATCTGGACTGGAACAGAGGAAAGCTGTCGTTCTCTGATCCTGACACTAACACACACATACACACCTTCACACACACTTTCACTGAGAGGATGTTTCCATACATTAACACTGCGGGTGAAGTGAAGGTATCACCAGTGGAGGTGTGTGTGACAGTGGGTCAGAGCAGCTAGAGATGAACAGGATCATTATATCTATGAGCTTTATCTCTCAGAGTGCAGTTCGTTCTGCCCCTTTCCGTTTATCACGACCACAACTCCAACTTCAAGTCCTGGTTTTTGCAGTAAAGCCTTTTATTCCCTCCGCTCTCGTCTCTATTGTCACTGATGCATTGTGGGTTCAATCCTGCTGCTCCTTCAGAGCCTAACCAGGTTTAGGGTTAGTTAAAGTTCTAGTACATTAAATCAATGTTTCACATTAATGTAGACAATTCCTTCAATCTAAAACTACATGATATGGATAGTGTGTGTATAATGTGTAATGTGTGTATAGTGTGTATAGTGTGTGTATAATGTGTAATGTGTGTATAGTGTGTATAGTGTGTGTATAATGTGTAATGTGTGTATAGTGTGTATAGTGTGTGTATAATGTGTAATGTGTGTATAGTGTGTGTATAATGTGTGTATAGTGTGTGTATAATGTGTAATGTGTGTATAGTGTGTGTATAGTGTGTGTATAGTGTGTGTATAGTGTGTGTATAGTGTGTATAGTGTGTATAGTAAAGATGATTCTGCTCTTAATGTTGTCCTTTCCTATGAAGGGTGGCCGTGTGTGTTTGGGTTCAGACTTTATATAATATTGTTGATTTAGCAACCAAATCTTTCTCTGCTCTTTCTACCTACCTATCCAGGTGATAGCCTGCCTTACGGCTCCTGACTCAACTGAATCCAAATATGCAACCACAGAAAGAAAAATGGAAGTCGTTCTGGGCTTTAACAGACACAGGAAGCAGAGCAGAGTCAACTCAGGGTTTTCAGGGACTGAGGTGAGAGATTGGGGGGATCCTGGGAGCGCTGGTTGTGGTATTTCCAGGAATCCTTCCAGAAGGGAGAAGAGGCATGGAGATGCTGCTGGAGGTAAAAGTATCTGAGGGGCACATACTGATACACACCTGAACATCAGCAGGAGAGGACTCTTTAAAGTAGAGACTCTACATACTGATACACACCTGAACATCAGCAGGAGAGGACTCTTTAAAGTAGAGACGCTACATACTGATATACACCTGAACATCAGCAGGAGAGGACTCTTTAAAGTAGAGACTCTACATACTGATATACACCTGAACATCAGCAGGAGAGGACTCTTTAAAGTAGAGACACTACATACTGATATACACCTGAACATCAGCAGGAGAGGACTCTTTAAAGTAGAGACACTACATACTGATATACACCTGAACATCAGCAGGAGAGGACTCTTTAAAGTAGAGACTCTACATACTGATATACACCTGAACATCAGCAGGAGAGGACTCTTTAAAGTAGAGACTCTACATACTGATATACACCTGAACATCAGCAGGAGAGGACTCTTTAAAGTAGAGACTCTACATACTGATATACAGCTGAACATCAGCAGGAGAGGACTCTTTAAGTAGAGACTCTACATACTGATATACACCTGAACATCAGCAGAGAGGGGACTCTTTAAAGTAGAGACTCTACATACTGATATACACCTGAACATCAGCAGGAGAGGACTCTTTAAAGTAGAGACACTACATACTGATATACACCTGAACATCAGCAGGAGAGGACTCTTTAAAGTAGAGACTCTACATACTGATATACACCTGAACATCAGCAGGAGAGGACTCTTTAAAGTAGAGACGCTACATACTGATATACACCTGAACATCAGCAGGAGAGGACTCTTTAAAGTAGAGACTCTACATACTGATATACACCTGAACATCAGCAGCAGAGGACTCTTTAAAGTAGAGACTCTACATACTGATATACACCTGAACATCAGCAGGAGAGGACTCTTTAAAGTAGAGACTCTACATACTGATATACACCTGAACATCAGCAGGAGAGGACTCTTTAAAGTAGAGACACTACATACTGATATACACCTGAACATCAGCAGGAGAGGACTCTTTAAAGTAGAAAGTCTTCTCCAGTTCTTGCATTACAGGGTTAACTCTCTCTGTGTGCATTGACAGTAATAACTAGGAGGGAGGTGTGTGTGGAGGCTGCTGGTATTTAGACGGACAGGGGTGAGTGATGCTGCTAAAACCGCACAGCGAGACAGCGTCTGCCGTGAGGTTAGACCAATAAAATAAAGAGTCAATTTGTTCCCAGTCACCCTGCTTCCATAACGGTGAGCCGGTGCTTGGAGACGCGTCCTGTTGTCGCTGTGGAAATCTGCTGCTGTGTTTATGAAAACATCTCAGTGAAGGGAAAGAGAGCGTGTTTGGACGGCAGGAAGGAAATATAGAATATTCACGGTCAGGCTGGACAGATGTGTTGGTGGGCCGATTCTGGTCCTGTATTCTATAATTGGAAATATTATTCACATTGTCCGCTAATATAATGGCTCCACTATAATGAGAGTTCATATAATGAGTTGTTTAAATACATTTATATGTTTCTGATATTTGCTTGTGTACAGACATCCTCCACTGGCAGGTTCGTTGATTGATTGGTCGTATTTTTGTAGGCTGACCCTGATGGCAGCATCTCCCTGGTCCAATGGGATTCCTCCATGTGATTTTGGATTATTGTACAAAAGAATCGCTATAAAGGAACTACAGCACGGTCACATGACTTCACGTCTCCACCGCTAAGCTAAAGGCGGCTAATGTTGGGCTATAAAGGAACTACAGCACGGTCACATGACTTCACGTCACCACCGCTAAGCTAAAGGCGGCTAATGTTGGGCTATAAAGGAACTACAGCACGGTCACATGACTTCACGTCTCCACCGCTAAGCTAAAGGCGGCTAATGTTGGGCTATAAAGGAACTACAGCACGGTCACATGACTTCACGTCTCCACCGCTAAGCTAAAGGCGGCTAATGTTGGGCTATAAAGGAACTACAGCACGGTCACATGACTTCACGTCTCCACCGCTAAGCTAAAGGAGGCTAATGTTGGGCTATAAAGGAACTACAGCACGGTCACATGACTTCACGTCTCCACCGCTAAGCTAAAGGCGGCTAATGTTGGGCTATAAAGGAACTACAGCACGATCACATGACTTCACATCACCACCGCTAAGCTAAAGGCGGCTAATGTTGGGCTATAAAGGAACTACAGCACGGTCACATGACTTCACGTCACCACCGCTAAGCTAAAGGAGGCTAATGTTGGGCTATAAAGGAACTACAGCACGGTCACATGACTTCACGTCTCCACCGCTAAGCTAAAGGAGGCTAATGTTGGGCTATAAAGGAACTACAGCACGGTCACATGACTTCACGTCTCCACCGCTAAGCTAAAGGAGGCTAATGTTGGGCTATAAAGGAACTACAGCACGGTCACATGACTTCACGTCTCCACCGCTAAGCTAAAGGAGGCTAATGTTGGGCTATAAAGGAACTACAGCACGGTCACATGACTAATTGAGTCCTTTTACTTCTGTAAAGGACCTGAATACTTCTCCCATCATGGCTTCTTCCATGTTGCGTGATTCCTCTCTATTCTGCAGGTATTCAACATGAACTGAGCCCCCCCACTTTCTGGAAAGGACTTTTTGCTCTTCGCTGCAGCACTGGTGGGGTTTGAGCTCTTCAATCCTTCATGAGCCCTGCTCTGCCCGGCTCTCTGACCCGAGTTTTGCTCCGCAGCTTGTGGTTTTTTCACGGGCCTCGGTAATCATAATCAGAAGGGAGTTTATCGTCAGGGATGTTTACTCACACAAGGAATTTGTTTTGGTGTGTGTTGCTGCAAACATCAAGAACTTTAGGCCATAAGACGTAAGAGAAGATCGAAAATAGAACAATTTTAAACGAAAGTATTTCATAAAGAGTAAAGAAACGGTCTTGAAACTGAACCGCAGGCGCGCGGCTGTTTTCAACCCGTCCCACCAGATGCTCTTCCAGTGCCCCCTTTAGGATAATCCAAACCAGGGCCTCCTCGTGGAACCAATTGGGAACATGCAGTCCACGTTGAGGAGTTTACAGGTTGCAGGTGGGCCCAACAATGTGACACGGATCACTGCGAGAGTCTGTTTATTAGTTTCTCCATCGCTCGCACAAAACACTCCGTAGAGTGGAGGAGGAGGAGGAGCAGGAGGAGGAGGAGGCCTTCGCTGCTGAGACTGTGGCCTGAACATGGAAACTGTGACAGTTTGGACACACTACATGAACTGTAAAGCCTTCATGGTGACCCTCGCAGCCAGCGTGGAACAAGGGTGGCTTTTCTCAGGCAGCGCTGGAAAAAAATATAAAGGGTCTGGGGTAAAAACACCGAGGGAGAAACAAACGTGCAGTCAGAACGACCGCACTCACGTCATCCCTTTGTTGTTGTGATGAAGGTTATTGTGTTTACGTTGTTTCCTGTCTGTGATCCGGTGTGTCAGACAGAGTTTATTTGACCAAAACATTCAACTGACTCCGTGTTCCCAGAGATCTTAAAAGACGTTTCTAAGTTCAGAAGCAAAGGGAACGTTGGTTGTTGGATGTGATTGGAACTCCAGAAGAAATATCCAGAGCTACGGGCCTTTATAGATGTGATCACATTAAAGCTGTTGCTTTAGAAAACCACCGTTTTTATTAGCAAACAGAATCAGGGATGTATAAATTCCTGTGGAGGTTTCTCACATCCTCTGGTTGTTGTGACTGATTTACAAACCTTTGAGGCTCAACAGTCATTCACATTAAATGATGCAAATACAGAATAAATAAGATATAAAATAAATCCTTTTCATTTTGTTGTGAGGGTCGTTATTTTGTCATTTTGATTCTGATTGATTTAGTTTTGTGAGATTTTGTAATGTTTACTTTTTTTAATAAATGTTTTGGGAAAATGTTTAAAAATGTGGTGTTTTTTCACAAAACACAGTTTAGACATTTTTTGTGAAATTTCCTTTTTGATATGTTTTTGTGGGGCAAACATTGCATGTGTAATGTTGTGTTTGTTATCTGTGTTTCTTTTTTTTTAATCTGTGAAATTTAATTAATGGGTTTTTTTGAAATACTTATTTATATATATTGTTTTGTTTGTTTTTTCAGAATGAAATGTTGTCTTTTTATTCATTTGTTTTTATTGGTTAGGTTTAAGTGAAATGTGTGTTTAAAATGTCGTATTTTGCGAAGTGTTTGAATACAGCAATACTATGCTGGTCCTGCCACAGCTCGTTGTGTTTCTGTTGATTGTTGCTCTTGGTTTTTCTTCATGATTCGACATCAGAGGGTTCAACTCTGTCCCGACTCTCTGCAGCAAATTACAGCTTTCCCTCTCAAGCTGTGTCAAGTGGCCATGTGCTGAGAGGCTTGATCGTGAGAGAAAGAGCTCCTTCTCTGCGCCCGAGAGGCCTCTCTTTTCCACCTGAGCCACAGGTGTTTGCTTAACGTGCCTGTGGTCGGAGCGGCTGCTGCTCCGTCATTTAGCTTCACCCTGGAAATGTTGACTTTTTGCTCTCCTCCTCCCTGCCAGCCCGAGGGAAAAGAAAAACCCACTCTGGCTCCTGATAAACTGTGTGTGTGTGTGTGTGTGTGTGTGTGTGTGTGTGTGTGTGTGTGTGTGTGTGTGTGTGTGTGTGTGTGTGTGTGTGTGTGTGTGTGTGTGTGTGTGTTATGATGATTATGGTGGTGGTGGTGATTGTAGCCTATCACCTTTCCTTTGACGCACGGTGGAAACGTGTGGATGTGGAAGCGGCTGCAGGCGGGCGGAGCTCGGTAACATGATGATGAAAAATGGCAGCGCGTGTGCAGGTGTTTCTGTGTTTTCACAGCGGAGAGAGACTCTGGTGGAGCACACGAAGACTGCCTGAGTAAACAGCGCTCAGGTTGTCGTTTAAAGGAACAGTTCGGAGTTTCGGAATATACACATTTGCTTTCATGCAGGGAGTTGGAGGAGGAGATAAATAGCATTCTGATTGTACAGTAAATATGAAAGCTACCTATATTAGCTTAGTTTAGCTTAGCATGGAAATAAGAGGAAAACCAAATCCAACAAGTATTAAAAAAAAAGCAGAATCTATTAAGTTAGCGGTGGAGACGTGAAGTCATGTGACCGTGCTGTAGTTCCTTTATAGCCCAACATTAGCCGCCTTTAGCTTAGCGGTGGAGACGTGAAGTCATGTGACCGTGCTGTAGTTTCTTTATAGCCCAACATTAGCCTCCTTTAGCTTAGCGGTGGAGACGTGAAGTCATGTGACCGAGCTGTAGTTTCTTTATAGCCCAACATTAGCCTCCTTTAGCTTAGCGGTGGAGACGTGAAGTCATGTGACCGTGCTGTAGTTCCTTTATAGCCCAACATTAGCCGCCTTTAGCTTAGCGGTGGAGACGTGAAGTCATGTGACCGTGCTGTAGTTTCTTTATAGCCCAACATTAGCCGCCTTTAGCTTAGCGGTGGAGACGTGAAGTCATGTGACCGTGCTGTAGTTTCTTTATAGCCCAACATTAGCCGCCTTTAGCTTAGCGGTGGAGACGTGAAGTCATGTGACCGTGCTGTAGTTCCTTTATAGCCCAACATTAGCCGCCTTTAGCTTAGCGGTGGAGACGTGAAGTCATGTGACCGTGCTGTAGTTTCTTTATAGCCCAACATTAGCCTCCTTTAGCTTAGCGGTGGAGACGTGAAGTCATGTGACCGTGCTGTAGTTCCTTTATAGCCCAACATTAGCCTCCTTTAGCTTAGCGGTGGTGATGTGAAGTCATGTGACCGTGCTGTAGTTCCTCTATAGCCCAACATTAGCCTCCTTTAGCTTAGCGGTGGTGATGTGAAGTCATGTGACCGTGCTGTAGTTCCTCTATAGCCCAACATTAGCCTCCTTTAGCTTAGCGGTGGTGATGTGAAGTCATGTGACGGTGCTGTAGTTCCTTTATAGCCCAATATTAGCCTCCTTTAGCTTAGCGGTGGTGACGTGAAGTCATGTGACTGTGCTGTAGTTCCTTTATAGCCCAATATTAGCCGCCTTTAGCTTAGCGGTGTGACCATGATAGATAGAATGGGAGGATGAAACCCTCTTTAGTGTTACACACATGCACACAGCAGAGCACACACAGTGAAATTGGTCCTCTGCATTTAACCCATCCTAGTACTGGGAGCAGTGGGCAGCTATTGTGCAGCGCCCGGGGAGCAATGGGGAGGGGGGATTGGAGGTGTCCGGTGCCTTGCTCAAGGCCACCACAGCAAGGCCTAGGAGGTGAACTGGGACCTCTCCAAGTAGCAGTCCACTTTCCATATTTCATGTCTGTTTGGGGACTTGAACCGGCAACCCTACGATTCCCAGTCCAAGCCCCTACTGACTGAGCCACTGCTGTAGTTCAATCAGTGTTATAAGTGTTGATACCCTTCACATTTATAGCAGAATTAAATGTAATATTGCGTCTTTAATCCTCACCTTTCACCTCTCCCTGTTCCCTTGCTGTGTTTTCCACCCTTCACCTGTGTGACCTCTACCTCCTCCCTAACCCCCCCTTGTGTTACCTGGCATGCGAGCGCTGCCGTTTATTTTCCCGGGGTTTCATTTTCTGGCAATCTCTGCCAGAGCCAATATTATGCTGGAAATATACAGGTATTAACTGTTAAGATTTCAGATGGTCAAATAAACCGGCTGCCACAGAGAGCAGACTGTGTGGACGCCTAATGAAACACGAGGGGGAAGCTGCTCAATCACTAATAATTACTCCCCCCCTCCTCCGCCACCAGGTAATTTCCAACCCCCTCTCTCATTTATCTTCCTGGCCTTTGATTTCAATGTGACGTTCATTTCACGCTCATTTCCTCCCAGCCGTGTGAAGGCCGGCTTTCATTCGCAGCTCGGAGCCACTAAACAGGCTCTCAGCTCTGACCTTTAGCCGGCGGGACAGCCAGCGCTCAGCGGGAAGCAAATGATGATGGATCTGTTCTGGCTGACATCAGGGTAGAGTTACATCTGGTCGCATGTGTCTTTACATTCAGGGCGCAGCTGCAGACCTGTTGCTCGGTGGGGAAAGCACTCAGATATGTATTTCTTTATTACATGTTATTACATCACATTTAGCTGACCCTTTTATCCAAAGTGCATTCAACCAGGAAGAAGCAAACTCCTGCAGGTACACTTCCTGTCTGTGAAGCCACCACATAAAGTGCTCCTGCATTAGCTTAACTTATGGTCTGGTCTCTGGAACCAACTTCCTGTTTCTATATGGAGGCAGTGTGTTGAAGAGTTAGAGCTGGCTCCAGAACACCTTTGTTTTATGGTTAGATTGTATTACTCCACGCTGTATCATGGTTTTTATGATGTCACGTATGTTAGATATTCTGTACAGCCCACTGAGACTGTTTTGTGATATTGGGCTGTATTAACAAGCTTTGATTTGATTTGACTTGTCATACGGCAAAGACACTAATTTTCAGTTTCTGGTTTTAGAAACCTCTAAATATTCTAAATCAAACAATATCTGAATTAATAATCAACCTGAACTTGAGCAGAATAGGTTCCCTTAGTGAAAGATCTGAGGACTTCTTCCCTCTCTGATAAAGAGGGAAATGCCTGTACAATAAAATATGAAACCAGATCATCTACAGAAAATAACCTCATGAACTCAATTATTCCGACCGTAAAAACTTATAGGATCCTTTTATAACTGAGATGAATCAATGGTACCTGAATAATACCAACATCATATTCAGTAGCAAGGACCAGGACAGCCTGGTGTTTACTGAAATGAACGATATGCAGGGGGGACCTCTGCAGGTCTGGGAGGACGTGCTGGGCTGCGGGATCGCTCTCCGGCATGATCCTGTTCAGTCTGACGAAAAATATGAACGACTTAAATACAAATGGAGACAGGTGGAGGGTGTAGGGATAAGGGAGAGATGAAAGGACGTAGGCATGGCCGTACCCACCATGGAGGTCCACACCTCAGTCATCTCTTCGAGGTGTACATGACACATGTTGTGAAATAACTGCAGGCAGATTTGGATTTGGATTTTGGCATATCAGAAACGTGTAGTACTTCCATTTACTGACGATGGGGGCGCTGCAAAACTACGAAGCATTAAAGCAAACAGAAGAGGACATGAGTTCATCATCAAACAGCCGCAGTGCGGACAGTACCGAGCAGTGCAAGGGTACCACTTTACAATGAGACCGCCCTTATAAAGGATTCATAAAGGCTTTAAAATTGGGTTATTAATTAGGTTGTAAACACTTGGTTAATCATTAAGAACCATTTATAAACCACATAGTTTTCATACATCAACACAGGCTCACTAAAGGCCAGGAGATCATGTCTGCTTCTTCATTCCATCACTCTCACTTTGACTCACTGCTGGGAGGACTGTATCTAACAGACTGAGCAGCTTCTCCTCTGAGGGCAGGACTTGTATATTCTGTCAGATCCACATGCAGTAAGGGCAGAGCGCCCTCTACATGCAGCAACGGGTCATTACAACTTGGCTCTCCTGCTGGGATGAGGTCCTCTGTCCTCTCCTGACAATCCCCTGAAGATGGACTGAAGGCATGGCTGACATCCAACACATTCCGCGTCTCTTTGTTTTTCTACGTCTCCCAGTTTAAAGAACGAATCTAATCCCATGGTCCCTTTTTCGTGTGTCTGCTGAAGCCAGTGACACCACAGAGGTGACCCACCATGTTTAAAACGCTTAAAGTGAAACAGTTACGCTATACCCCGCTGTACAGGTGAAGGTCACAGGAGCTGGTGTCCTCCAAAGATGGCTGACTTGCTGTTGATGACATCACATTCCCATTCCCTATTAACTGGTCAGTGAGCCTTTTAAGCTAGCCAACGTTAGCTATATAGCTAGAGGTGGTTTGCTTTTTAACTAGCGAACTTTAGCTATATCACCAGCAATCGTTTTCGCTCTGTCTATCTACCTGGTTAGCTAGCCTACATTAGCTACCCATCTAACAAGCTAGCTAGTGAATGTAAGCTAATTAGCTAGCTATTGCCTAATTGGAAGCTCTTGTAATTTAAATATGACTTTTATTTAATCTCCTATGGTAGGACAGTGTGAGTGAAGGTCAGGATGCTCTCTATGGTGCACCTTTAGGGGGTCAGGGTGCTCTCTATGGTGCACCTGTAGGGGGTCAGGGTGCTCTCTATGGTGCACCTGTAGGGGGTCAGGATGCTCTCTATGGTGCACCTGTAGAAGTTGAAGGGTATCCTGGAGACCATGTTGAACCTCCTGCAGCCTGCAGAGGAAGAGGAGCAGCTGTTTTGGTGATGGTTTTTGTGTGAAGAGTCCATGTCCGGTCCTCAGCGATGTGGAACCTGAAGCTGCTGACTCTCTCCACCGTAGTACCATCAACGTAATACCTCAAACACAAGTTTTTGGATGTCATGTATCGTAATCTAAATAGTTAGTTTCCCGCCTATAAAATCCTAAAAGCAGTTTCTTTGGCGAGATAACGCTGACAACAGCATGCAAAACAATAGCAATTACTCTATAACCGAAGCGCCCCAGAACTGAAGCATAAAGTGAATGAGGTTTCAATTAACTTCAAGTGCAGAGGGATGATAGGAAGCGGTTGCTGAACCTCCTGTTAATCCACAGGAATCCCAGTTAGCATGATTGTGTGAAACTGTTTTAATAAATTATCCAACATCTTTATTTGGTTCTTTTACAGAAATTATGGTGACATTGAAATTCATCCTCTTGGTTTAACAATTAGTTGAAAGGTCAAAACATATTTACACGTTAGTATGTTATAAATGCCGTAAATGTAATTATTCATAAAACTATATTCATGACAAGAACAATAATGTGATTGAGTGAATTATGTCATGAGGTAATTAAACTAAAATATGATTAGATCAAATCGTCCCTCAATGTTTACAACAGTTTAATCCTGCTCAGTAAAACACAGTCTGATCAGCAGAGGGCGATGAAGCTTCAGAAAAGAAATCCTGCTGTAGGTTCATAACACATTACATTCAAAAGAAACTCCAGACAAGGAACATTGCAAACTAAACACCAAAATGCAAACTAAACAACAAGAACATAAGAAAAACAATAAGTAAACAACCTCAAAAGCTAAAATCATCTCTAGCTGCTCTGACCCACTGTCACACACACCTCCACTGGTGATACCTTCACTTCCTCCAGACTGATAATGTATGGAAACATCCTCTCAGTGAAAGTGTGTGTGAAGGTGTGTATGTGTGTGTTAGTGTCAGGATCAGAGAACGACAGCTTTCCTCTGTTCCAGTCCAGATTCACTCTGACCCTCTGGAGCTTCTTCTGCAGGAGGAGAGGAGTGCGCGGATCTGATGGAGAACCTGCTGAGTATTTACCTTATAGAAACCTATTCTCCATAATCCAGACGGTATAACTCCCTTCCTCTGACCAGACTCTGCTAACACACCCAGTACCCAGACTGTACTGTCTGTAACCTGGACATCCCAGCTGTGAGTCCCTGAGGTAAAGCCCTCAGAGCCCAGGACAGAGCGGTAATGATCAAACCTCTCTGGATTATCAGGAAGTTCTGTCTCTCTCCTCCTGCTCTCACTCTGGTCAGATCTTCAGACAGGATGAGGTTTGGATGAGCAGTATTTGGGTCCAGGATGACAGGAGAGTAGGACACCCTGTCCTTCATCTTGCTCCAGATGTTGAAGCTGAGGTTGCCCAGGTGTTTGGTCTGGTCTATCAGAGACCCTGAGGGCAGCTGTGGATCCTCCAGCAGGGGGCGCTGCAGCCTCTCCACTGCAGCCTTGTAGTTGTGCAGGAAGGAGAAGTCTTCAGCTCTCAGCTCCTCCTCTGTGGCTCTGACTGTGTGTGAAAGAGCTGCTATCTCTCTGCTCACAGCCTCCGTCTTCTCCTCCATCATCCTCCTCTTCTGCTCCTCTTCCTCCCTCAGTGCAGCCATCCTGGCCTCCTCTTCCTCTTCCAGAAACTGGTGAAGCTTCTTAAACTGCTCCTTAATCTGCAGCTCTGTGCGTCGGGCCTGGGCCTCCATGTGTCCTGCTGGCTGATCAAACTTCACTTTAACTTCTTCAAAGAGCTTCAGTTTCTCCTGTAAGGGCTGCAGAGACTTCTGGAGCTCCTCTTTGAGATCCTGAGCAGCTTCATCCACGGGTCTGATTCTGTGGTTGGTGTGTGTTCTTGAATCTCTGCAGACGAGACACACTGGCTGCTGATGGTCCAGACAGAAGAGTCTGAGTCTCTCAGAGTGCAGACTGCAGAGAGACTCTGAAGACCTCTGACCTTTCTCCAGTAAGAAAGGCCTCACACAGGTTCTTCAGCACCAGGTTACAGGGGGGTTCTCCTCTTGAAGATTCTGTCATACAAACTGGACACTCTCGTTACTTCGTTTCTCTCTCCACCAGTTCTGCAGACAGGCTCTACAGAAGCTGTGGCAGCAGGACAGGATGACAGGATCTCTAAAGACTTCCTGACAGACCGGACAGCAGAGGTCTTCCTCTAACCTGGAAGCCATGTTGTCTCTGAGTGGAGCTGAAACACAGCAGACAGGAAGTACAGTCAGTCATGGCTCCCCCCTCCTCTCCTGACTTCACTGAAATTCACTTGGAGTGGTGTTTAGAGTCAGACTCACCTTCAGGGTGGGGGGGTCAGCAGGTTGAAGCAGCAGTGTTGTAGCTCCCTCTTTTCTCTCCTGTAGCTGAACTCAGAGGAAGGTGTTAGTTTGGTCTGAAGGTGAATCTGATCGTCTGTCTTTCAGTCCGTCTGTCTCTCTACAGGGAGGAACAACACCTAACTGTTCCTGGTTTCACTTTCACTTTGAGTCAGGTGAGTCAGGTGAGTCAGGTGAGGCAGGAGCTCTGTCAGACCTCCTCTGCTGAACGCTGCTTCCTCTCCCAGGTAGTCTCATTCCAAAGTGCTGATTTAAAGACTTAAGGAAACCTGCAATATCGTTGCAGAGGAGTATAAACTGTGCAGCATCACACGGATTAATGTGTGTAAGAGGTACAATTTAATATTGTGGGTAGAGCGTGATGTAAATATTATCTGAAAGGATACCCTATCTTTGACCTATGGACTTAGTAGTAGAGTAATATCATATAAAAGGGTACAGGGTAATATCGTATAAAGGGTACAGGGTAATATCGTATAAAAGGGTACAGGGTAATATCGTATTAAAGGGTACAGGGTAATATCGTATAAAAGAGGGTACAGGGTAATATCGTATAAAGGGTACAGGGTAATATCGTATAAAAGGGTACAGGGTAATATCGTATTAAAGGGTACAGGGTAATATCGTATAAAAGAGGGTACAGGGTAATATCGTATAAAGGGTACAGGGTAATATCGTATAAAAGAGGGTACAGGGTAATATCGTATAAAGGGTACAGGGTAATATCGTATAAAGGGTACAGGGTAATATCGTATAAAGAGGGTACAGGGTAATATCGTATAAAGGGTACAGGGTAATATCGTATAAAAGGGTACAGGGTAATATCGTATTAAAGGGTACAGGGTAATATCGTATAAAGGGTACAGAGTAATATCGTATATAAAAGGGTACAGAGTAATATCGTATAAAGGGTACAGGGTAATATCGTATTAAAGGGTACAGGGTAATATCGTATAAAGAGGGTACAGGGTAATATCGTATAAAAGAGGGTACAGGGTAATATCATATAAAAGGGTACAGAGTAATATCGTATATAAGAGGGTACAGGGTAGTATCGTATTAAAGGGTACAGGGTAATATCGTATAAAGGGTACAGGGTAATATCGTATAAAAGAGGGTACAGGGTAATATCGTATAAAAGAGGGTACAGGGTAATATCATATAAAAGGGTACAGAGTAATATCGTATATAAGAGGGTACAGGGTAGTATCGTATATAAGGGTACAGGGTAATATCGTATTAAAGGGTACAGAGTAATATCGTATTAAAGGGTACAGGGTAATATCGTATATAAGAGGGTACAGGGTAATATCGTATATAAGAGGGTACAGGGTAATATCGTATTAAAGGGAACAGAGTAATATCGTATTAAAGGGTACAGGGTAATATCGTATATAAGAGGGACAGGGTAATATCGTATATAAAAGGGTAGAGGTAATATCGTATATAAAGGGTACAGGGTAATATCGTATTAAAGGGTACAGGGTAATATCGTATAAAGAGGGTACAGGGTAATATCGTATATAAAAGGGTACAGGGTAATATCGTATTAAAGGGTACAGAGTAATATCGTATATAGAGGGTACAGAGTAATATCGTATAAAGGGTACAGAGTAATATCGTATATAAAAGGGTACAGGGTAATATCGTATTAAAGGGTACAGGGTAATAATCGTATACAAGAGGGTACAGGGTAAATCGTATAAAAGAGGGTACAGGGTAATATCATATAAAAGGGTACAGAGTAATATCGTATATAAGGGTACAGGGTAATATCAGTATTAAAGGGTACAGAGTAATATCGTATAAAAGGGTACAGGGAATATCGTATATAAGAGGGTACAGGGTAATATCGTATATAAGAGGGTACAGGGTAATATCGTATTAAAGGGTACAGAGTAATATCGTATAAAGGGTACAGGTATTATCGTATATAAGAGGGTACAGGGTAATACGTATATAAGAGGGTACAGGGTAATATCGTATATAAAAGGTACAGAGTAATATCGTATATAAAAGGGTACAGGGTAATATCGTATATAAGAGGGTACAGGGTAATATCGTATTAAAAGGGTACAGGGTAATATCGTATATAAAAGGGTACAGGGTAATATCGTATAAAGGTACAGAGTAATATCGTATATAAAGAGGGTACAGAGTAATATCGTATAAAGGGTACAGGGTAATATCGTATATAAAAGGGTACAGAGTAATATCGTTATAAAAGGGTACAGGGTAATATCGATATAAGAGGGTACAGGTAATATCGTATAAAGAGGGTACAGGTAATATCGTATATAAGAGGGTACAGGGTAATATCGTATTAAAGGGTACAGGTAAATATCGTATATAAAGGGTACAGAGGTAATATCGTATAAGAGGGTACAGAGTAATATCGTATATAAAGGGTACAGGGTAAATATCGTATAAAGGGTACAGGGTAATATCGTATAAAGGGTACAGAGTAATATCGTATATAAGAGGTACAGGTAATATCGTATAAAGGGTACAGGTAATAACGTATAAAGGGTACAGGGTAATATCGTATAAAGGGTACAGGGTAATATCGTATTAAAGGGTACAGGTAATATCGTATAAAAGGGTACAGGGTAATATCGTATAAGAGGGGTAACAGGGTAATATCGTATAAAGGGTACAGAGTAATATCGTATTACAAGGGTACAGGGTAATATCGTATAAAAGGGTACAGGGTAATATCGTATAAAGGGTACAGGGTAATATCGTAATAAAGGGTACAGGGTAATATCGTATAAAGGGTACAGGGTAATATCGTATAAAGGGTACAGGGTAATATCGTATAAAGGGTACAGGGTAATATCGTATAAAGGGTACAGGGTAATATCGTATAAAAGGGTACAGGGTAATATCGTATAAAGGGTACAGGGTAATATCGTATAAAGGGTACAGGGTAATATCGTATAAAAGGGTACAGGGTAATATCGTATAAAGGGTACAGGGTAATATCGTATTAAAGGGTACAGGGTAATATCGTATTAAAGGGTACAGGGTAATATCGTATAAAGGGTACAGGGTAATATCGTATAAAGGGTACAGGGTAATATCGTATAAAGGGTACAGGGTAATATCGTATAAAGGGTACAGGAGTAATATCGTATAAAAGGGTACAGGGTAATATCGTATAAAGGTACAGGGTAATATCGTATAAAAGGGTACAGGGTAATATCGTATAAAGGGTACAGGGTAATATCGTATAAAGGGTACAGGGTAATATCGTATAAAGGGTACAGGGTAATATCGTATAAAAGGGTACAGGGTAATATCGTATAAAGGGTACAGGGTAATATCGTATAAAGGGTACAGGGTAATATCGTATATAAAGGGTACAGGGTAATATCGTATAAAGGGTACAGGGTAATATCGTATAAAAGGGTACAGGGTAATATCGTATAAAGGGTACAGGGTAATATCGTATAAAGGGTACAGGGTAATATCGTATATAAGAGGGTACAGGGTAATATCGTATAAAAGGGTACAGGGTAATATCGTATAAAAGGGTACAGGGTAATATCGTATAAAGGGTACAGGGTAATATCGTATAAAGGGTACAGGGTAATATCGTATAAAAGGGTACAGGGTAATATCGTATAAAGGGTACAGGGTAATATCGTATAAAGGGTACAGGGTAATATCGTATAAAGGGTACAGGGTAATATCGTATAAAGAGGGTACAGGGTAATATCGTATTAAAGGGTACAGGTAATATCGTATATAAAGGGTACAGAGTAATATCGTATAAAAGGGTACAGGGTAATATCGTATAAAGAGGGTACAGGGTAATATCGTATAAAGGGTACAGGGTAATATCGTATAAAGGGTACAGGGTAATATCGTATAAAGGGTACAGGGTAATATCGTATAAAGGGTACAGGGTAATATCGTATAAAGGGTACAGGGTAATATCGTATAAAGGGTACAGGGTAATATCGTATAAAGGGTACAGGGTAATATCGTATAAAGGGTACAGGGTAATATCGTATAAAAGGGTACAGGGTAATATCGTATAAAAGGGTACAGGGTAATATCGTATAAAGAGGGTACAGAGGTAATATCGTATAAAGGGTACAGGGTAATATCGTATAAAGGGTACAGGGTAATATCGTATAAAGGGTACAGGGTAATATCGTATAAAGGGTACAGGGTAATATCGTATAAAGGGTACAGGGTAATATCGTATAAAGGGTACAGGGTAATATCGTATAAAGGGTACAGGGTAATATCGTATATAAGAGGGTACAGGGTAATATCGTATAAAGGGTACAGGGTAATATCGTATAAAAGGGTACAGGGTAATATCGTATATAAGAGGGTACAGGGTAATATCGTATTAAAGGGTACAGGGTAATATTGTATTAAAGGGTACAGAGTAATATCGTATAAAAGGGTACAGGGTAATATCGTATATAAGAGGGTACAGAGTAATATCGTATTAAAGGGTACCAGCTATATTGAATGGAAGTGTACCATGGAGTATTGTTTAAAGGGTAACGGGTAACACTGTAAAAGAGGCAGGTACCAGTAAATACTGTATAAGTTCTGAGGGATGTGTTTGTCTGTCTACAGGTTGTCGATGGAGGGTAAAATGTAGAACCCCGAGAGCTGAGTGTCTTTGACCTCAAGGTGTCCTTATTGGCTGTGGCTCTATGGGAGATGTTGTTCTACTATTTATATGGACTCCAGAGGTCACCACTAGATGACAATATTATTTTGACTATACACACACACACACACACACACACACACACACACACACACACACACACACACACACACACACACACACACACACACACACACCTTGGGGTTTTTGGCTCTTGGCCTTTGGGACTTCCTCACATGGGGTGAAGTTGCTGAATGTCACTTCTCTTATCTAATCTCTTCTGGTATCATAAGTCCTTTCCAAATGTCACTTCAGATATCAGTGTGTGTACATACCTGCCCAAACACACATAGAAAAGGGTCTTTCCCTGTCATGGTTGAGTGGTAATTCCCTTTATTGTAACTGGTATTATTAGATCACTATTTGTTCCCCTTTAGCTTTGACTATGATGATTAGTGAATCAAAACATACAATAGCAACCCAACAATCCCAAGGAAACCACACACAATATTCCAGTCCAATACAGAATAGGTTTCTAAATACTACTCACCCTCTTCACAGTCCTAAACAACCTGGCCCCCCTATCTCTCTGACCTCCTCCACCATCACATCCACACCCTTTGCCTCAGGTCCGGAGATGTGAACACCTTTAAGACCACCAGGACTAAAGCTCCGGACTCTGCTCTGGATCGCCCTGCAGTCACATCAGACAAGCCCTCAAAACCCACCACTTCAAACTTCTGGCAAACAATGAAACAAGATAAGATAAGATCAGATGTACCTTTATTAATCCCTGTGGGGAAATTGAAGTGTTTAAGCAGCAACAGAGAAGAGGAAGAACAGGACAGGTTCCCACAGGATATGAAACACACATTCAAATTAAAAATGATAAAAAATAAAATATATCCAAATGTGTGTGTGCAGAAAGAGAGAGCAGCTTGGTGTGCAGTCCGGTTACTGTCAGGGGGTCTCATGGTGAACCCCTTGGTGTGCAGTCCGGTTACTGTCAGGGGGTCTCATGGTGAACCCCTTGGTGTGCAGCCCGGTTACTGTCAGGGGGTCTCATGGTGAACCCCTTGGTGTGCAGTCTGGTTACTGTCAGGGGGTCTCATGGTGAACCCCTTGGTGTGCAGTCCGGTTACTGTCAGGGGGTCTCATGGTGAACCCCTTGGTGTGCAGCCCGGTTACTGTCAGGGGGTCTCATGGTGAACCCCTTGGTGTGCAGTCCGGTTACTGTCAGGGGGTCTCATGGTGAACCCCTTGGTGTGCAGCCCGGTTACTGTCAGGGGGTCTCATGGTGAACCCCTTGGTGTGCAGTCTGGTTACTGTCAGGGGGTCTCATGGTGAACCCCTTGGTGTGCAGCCCGGTTACTGTCAGGGGGTCTCATGGTGAACCCCTTGGTGTGCAGTCCGGTTACTGTCAGTGGGTCTCATGGTGAACCCCTTGGTGTGCAGTCCGGTTACTGTCAGGGGGTCTCATGGTGAACCCCTTGGTGTGCAGTCCGGTTACTGTCAGGGGGTCTCATGGTGAACCCCTTGGTGTGCAGTCCGGTTACTGTCAGGGGGTCTCATGGTGAACCCCTTGGAGTGCAGTCTGAGGGCTACAGGCTCAAAGGAGTTCCCCAGCTGTTAGTGCTGTGCCAAGGTGGGATGAGTCTGTGGCTGAACGTACTCCTCATCTTCACTAGCTCTGCATGGAGGGGGGGGGTTATCCAGGATACTGTGCAGTGTCCTCCTCGTCCTCCCCTCAGCCACCTCCTCCAGATTGTCCAGTTTAACTCCAACTACAGAGCTAGCCTTCCTCACCAGCATGTTCAGCCTGTCAGCATCCCTTTGGTTGGTGTTCCCCCCCCAGTACAGAGAAGAGCACACTGGCCCCCACAGACCGGTAGAGCGTCTACAGCAGCCTCGTGCACATGTTGAAGGACCTGAGCCCCCTCAGGAAGACCAGCTTGCTCTGGGTCTTCCTGCAGAGAGCATCAGTGTTGTCTCTCCAGTCCAGTTTATTGTTCAGGTGCACTCCCAGGAACTTGTAGGTGTTCACCACCTCCACCTCCTCCCCCCTGAGGGTGATGGGGGTTAGAGACCTCTTCGTGCTCCGCCTGAAGTCCACCTCCAGCTCCTTAGTCCTGCTGATGGTGAGCTGGAGGTGGTTGTTGTCACACCAGCCTACTGAGTTCTCCACCAGGGCCCTGTACTCCTCCTCACTGTCATCTGTGATGCAGCTGACGATGGAGAAGTCATCGGAGAACAGATCAGAGGTGTAGAGGGTGAACAGGAAGGGTGACAGCACAGTTCCTTGGGGAGCTCCAGTGTTGCTCACATCAGACACGCTGCCCTGCAGTCTGACATACTGAGGTCTGCTGGTGAGGTAGTCAGTGATCCAGCCCACCAGGCTGTGATCCACCTGCATCAGGGACAGCTTCTCAGAGGGCAGGTGTGGCTGGATGGTGTTGAAGGCGCTGGAGAAGTGGAAGAACAGGGTTCTTAGTGAGCTGTGCGGCTTCTCCAGGTGTGAGTTGGCTCTGTGCCGCATGTAGAGAGGCCCTCCTCTACACCGATGTTGGCCTTGTAGGCAAGTTGTAGAGGGTCCAGGGAGTCACACACAAGGGGTTTGAGATGCTGCAGGATCAGTCTCTCAAAGACCTTCATGGCATGAGAGGTCAGAGCTACAGGACTGTAGTCTCCTGGAGTGCTGGGGCGTGTTTTCTTGGGCACCGGGGCAATGCAGGAAGTCTACCAGATCTCAGGCCCCTTCATCAGCTTCAGAGAGAGACTGAAGAGGTGCTGAAAGCTCCTGCTGACTGTCCGGGGCACACCTTGAGCACCCGGGGTTGGTGTTGTCTGGCCCCCTGGCCTTCTCACATTGATCTTCGAGAGCTGATCCCTGACCTGTCCAGTGGTGATTATCGGAGGTGTGAAGCTGCTGGAAGTGTCACCCAAGAGTTGATTGGGGAGAGGCTGAAACCATGTGGACAGCGGTTTGGGATTGAAAATGTGCATCCCAGGAACGCCAGCGGATATGGTGTATGATGTATGCAAACACATCAGCAGGCCACGTGTGTGCATGCATAAAGCTTTGAGACATCGCCCACACACAACCTTTGCAACGACCTGCTTCTTTTCCCTGTAACAGGAACCAACAGACACCCACACCGTGCTATCCTCTGTTCATGTTTTCATCAAACTGTGTGACTGGGGAAGTCCTGTGCTGCTGTTTGTGTGAAAGAGACCAATCAGGTGAGGAGATCAAAGAGAGGGTGGAAACTCCTGCTTCCTCTTTCAATAAAAACACGTTATGAAATGACCTCATCCAACGTGCTCTACAAGGTGCGCTACATGTCCTTGTTGATTTCACAAATAAACACACACACACACACACACACACACACACACACACACACACACACACACACACACACACACACACACACACACACACACACACACACACACACACATTTCAAACAATACCAGCACTGGAAAGTACAACTTACTGTACTTGTACACGTTTGTTTTCCTTCATATTTAACTGTTTACTTCTCCTTAAAGAGGAATATATTGTATTTTTCACTCTATAGACTTACTTTAGAGCTTCAGTTACTAATTATTCATCTCTAATAATCATTTAGATTATTAACGTGTGATATAATCCTAAAATGTGGGTGTGTTATAAAGTGGTTCTTAAAGGTGCTCCACTTTAAATGCATCAATAATTATAATCCTATAATAAAACACAGCTTCTGACATTAGTCCTCAATAAGTACTTCTGGCACTATGCTTGGATTTTTATTGTATTTGTATTTACATCGTGATATGAAGTACAACCTCTGAGTGTTTGTTTCATCACACACTCAAATTCCTTTCATGCATTCTCAGATTTTAGACCAAACACGCAACGGCTTTATCTGGGGTTTTCCGTATTTGCCTTGTGTTTTATCTATATGAGTGTGTGTGTGTGTGTGTGTGTGTGTGTGTGTGTGTGTGTGTGTGTGTGTGTGTGTGTGTGTGTGTGTGTGTGTGTGGGTCAGTGGCAGCTTAATGTAAATGTCATACGTAGGAAGAGGCTCTGTTCTGCTTCCTGGGGTTTTCCCTCTCCTGTAGGTCTGCTGGTTTCAGTGCATGTGAACGGTCTGCAGAGGCTAAAATCCCGGTGTTCCCTCCTCATAATTCTGACCCTAATCTCAGAACTTTGATCAGATCTCAGCGGGCTCTAATCCTCTTCAGTACTATATAGAGATAGCTGGTTCTTTATGAGTTTCTTAGTTCACTCAACGCAGTTTATTCTCGTAGCCTGTGATGGGAGAGGAACATGTTACTTTCCCAGCCTCTTATTAAAAAACGACTTTCAAATACAAAACATTTATTATAATATAAATAAAAACCTGTTGACGCTTTTTGGAATTGGTTTATTAATAATTACTGTAAATTATTTGAATTTTTTCATTCCTCTTTCCGTATAAAGTGAGGTGATTTGATATCGGTACTGTTTTAAATACAACTGTAAAATAATAAAGCATTTCAAAAAGGAAAACCAGAACGGTCGAAGGGAACCTTCTTCTGCTTCCAATAATGCAATTATTATTAACCCTAAAATTCCCTTTTCCTGGAAAAACAAACAAACGTTTTAAATAAAGTATTACACAATAGCACGGTGGGGAGAAGTACTCAGATATGTACTTGAGTAAAGTAGAAGTACTCAGGTCTTGTACTTGAGTAAAGTAGAAGTACTCAGGTCTTGTACTTGAGTAAAGTAGAAGTACTCAGGTCTTGTACTTGAGTAAAGTAGAAGTACTCAGGTCTTGTACTTGAGTAAAGTAGAAGTACTCAGGTCTTGTACTTGAGTAAAGTAGAAGTACTCAGGTCTTGTACTTGAGTAAAGTAGAAGTACTCAGGTCTTGTACTTGAGTAAAGTAGAAGTACTCAGGTCTTGTACTTGAGTAAAGTAGAAGTACTCAGGTATTGTACTTGAGTAAAGTAGAAGTACTCAGGTCTTGTACTTGAGTAAGTAGAAGTACTCAGGTCTTGTACTTGAGTAAAGTAGAAGTACTCAGGTATTGTACTTGAGTAAAGTAGAAGTACTCAGGTCTTGTACTTGAGTAAAGTAGAAGTACTCAGGTATTGTACTTGAGTAAAGTAGAAGTACTCAGGTCTTGTACTTGAGTAAAGTAGAAGTACTCAGGTCTTGTACTTGAGTAAAGTAGAAGTACTCAGGTATTGTACTTGAGTAAAGTAGAAGTACTCAGGTCTTGTACTTGAGTAAAGTAGAAGTACTCAGGTATTGTACTTGAGTAAAGTAGAAGTACTCAGGTCTTGTACTTGAGTAAAGTAGAAGTACTCAGGTCTTGTACTTGAGTAAAGTAGAAGTACTCAGGTCTTGTACTTGAGTAAAGTAGAAGTACTCAGGTCTTGTACTTGAGTAAAGTAGAAGTACTCAGGTCTTGTACTTGAGTAAAGTAGAAGTACTCAGGTCTTGTACTTGAGTAAAGTAGAAGTACTCAGGTCTTGTACTTGAGTAAAGTAGAAGTACTCAGGTATTGTACTTGAGTAAAGTAGAAGTACTCAGGTCTTGTACTTGAGTAAAGTAGAAGTACTCAGGTCTTGTACTTGAGTAAAGTAGAAGTACTCAGGTATTGTACTTGAGTAAAGTAGAAGTACTCAGGTCTTGTACTTGAGTAAAGTAGAAGTACTCAGGTATTGTACTTGAGTAAAGTAGAAGTACTCAGGTCTTGTACTTGAGTAAAGTAGAAGTACTCAGGTCTTGTACTTGAGTAAAGTAGAAGTACTCAGGTATTGTACTTGAGTAAAGTAGAAGTACTCAGGTCTTGTACTTGAGTAAAGTAGAAGTACTCAGGTATTGTACTTGAGTAAAGTAGAAGTACTCAGGTCTTGTACTTGAGTAAAGTAGAAGTACTCAGGTCTTGTACTTGAGTAAAGTAGAAGTACTCAGGTATTGTACTTGAGTAAAGTAGAAGTACTCTGATCTTGTATTTGAGTAAAAGTAGAAGTACTCAGGTATTGTACTTGAGTAAAGTAGAAGTACTCAGGTCTTGTACTTGAGTAAAGTAGAAGTACTCAGGTCTTGTACTTGAGTAGAAGTACCCCGTTCCACAGAATGAGTATTACTACGTTCATTCAGTCCAGATGTTCCAGAGGAGTGAACCCAGCCCTGATGCAACGTGTTGAAGTGACCTGGGGAGGGAAACGAAAACAGGAACGCGGTGACTCATGTTTCTCTCAATCTGTGGAGAGTGAAACCAAATGGAAACGGGAACTTGGTAAACCTGATAGAGAGAAAATGAGGGGGGGGAGTAAAAAGAGAGGAAGAACCGGAGAGCGAGAGAGAGAGGGAGAGAGAGAGAGCGAAAGGGCGAGAGAGAGGGAGAGAGAGAGAGAGAGGAGAGAGGAGAGAGGGAGAGAGAGAGAGGGAGAGAGAGAGAGAGAGAGAGAGAGAGGGAGAGAGGGAGAGAGAGGAGAGAGAGGAGAGAGAGAGAGGAGAGAGGAGAGAGGGAGAGAGAGAGAGAGAGAGTGAAAGGGCGAGAGAGAGAGCGAAAGGGCGAGAGAGAGTGAGAGAGGAACTTTTACCGGAAGATGACGTCAAGAAGTAGAATTTCTAAGAACCTCGCGCAGGCATGCAGTTCCCCTTCTACAGAACTGCGTCTCATCTCACATCTCCACAGTCCTGACGGTTTCATCTCTGATAACTTCTGAGGAGGATTCATTATATCTGGACAACAGTGGAAACGTTAAACACGTTGACTGCATTAAGCTGATCCTCTGGTGTGAAAACTACCCTCTTTAATTTAAGAGATAAACTGGCACCTTATAAAACCACCCACAGCTGAGAGTGATCCATGAGGACAGCAGGCACATAAATACACATCAATATTAACAAGTACATACAATTAAACTACAGTATTATATAATACAGTCTTTAGTTCATAACATTCATGTGCAAAATCTAAAAGGTCCAGCTTTACTCAAGTGTTGTAATTCAAAGGTTTACAAAACCTCAAAGACTACTGCGATATAATGTATAATACATGATATATATAATGTATTATATATATATAATGTATAATACATGATATATATATATATATATATATATATATATATCATGTATTATATATATATATCATGTATTATACATTATATATATATAATACATTATATATATATATATATATAATGTATTATATATATATATATATATATATATATATATATAATACATTATATATATATATAATGTATTGTATATATATAATGTATTATATATATACAATACATTATATATATATATATATATATATATATATCCTGTATATATATATATATATATATACAGGATATATATATATATATATATATATCCTGTATATATATATGGTGTACTTTTCTGTTTTTTTTAATGAGTTGTGTGTTTTGCTTTTAATAACATGTGCATACTTTGTTATTTTATAAGTGAGATTACTCTCTTTACTTAGTCTCCACTATTCTCCTGCTGTGTGGTAGGGAACATGTTCCCCGTTGTATGATGGATATAAGAACTCTAAATACAAACTTCATGATTAACAAACTCTGAAAGGAAGATAGGAAGGGGGAAGTGGGGCTGAAACAGCACATAAATACAAAATAAAACGACAGGCTTTTATTCTGAAAAGCCCACCGGGTTGTTGTTATTTTCTTGGCCACATCCGGGCCTCGTGACGCGCGCAGAGGGCGGGGCCTGAGACGGGTTCGCTTCTCCCAAACATATAAGCGCGAGCACACGGTGAAGGCTCAGAAACACCGCGTGAAGAAGGAGATTATAAAGGAGCTTCCGCTGGACTATATTCTGAGAACCCGAGGGAAACACTGCTGCTGATTAACACAACTTCTACAACTTTAAAGCTACCTGAACTCCGGAGAGCCATGCTGAACCTCTGCCTCGTGCTGCTTTTATCCGCCTCCGTGTTCTCAGAGTCGGTAAGTAGTTTCACTGAAAGCTTTCTGAAGACGTGACTAGGTTACCGTGTGAGGATTAACGAGTACAGGTGTGAAGTGCTTTTACTCAAGTACTGTAATAAGAGGTGCTGCTACTTTAGTTGAGTTTTACAATGTTTTCTACTGTGTACTTCTACTCCATTACAATTCAGAGGTGAGTGGTTACTTCTACTCCCCTACATCTATTTGATTTATGTATTACCTTTAGTTACTTTACAGATTAGGATTAATGATGGTAAATATAATCCCTTAAATCAGACTGTAGTTCACCTGCAGTAAATCCAGCAGCTACCCTGCAGTATACAAAGCATTCAAACTAGCTGCACCTTTACCAGCTCTGAGAACACTTTAATGATCAATCATTATAAAACAGATCAGAGATATTATTCTGAAATGGACCAATCAGACAATGACTACTTTTACTGTCGCTACTTTAAGTACATTTAGAGGAGAGTACTTTCTACTTTCACTGGAGGAACATTTAGAATACTTTCACTGTGACAGAGTATTCCTACACTCTGGTACTTCTACTTTACTCAAGTACAAGACCTGAGTACTTCTACTTTACTCAGTACAAGACCTGAGTACTTCTACTTTACTCAAGTACAAGACCTGAGTACTTCTACTTTACTCAAGTACAAGATCTGAGTACTTCTACTTTACTCAAGAACAAGACCTGAGTACTTCTACTTTACTCAAGTAAAAGATCTGAGTACTTCTACTTTACTCAAGAACAAGACCTGAGTACTTCTACTTTACTCAAGTACAAGAGCTGAGTACTTCTAATTTACTCAAGTACAAGATCTGAGTACTTCTACTTTACTCAAGTACAAGATCTGAGTACTTCTACTTTACTCAAGTACAAGATCTGAGTACTTCTACTTTACTCAAGTACAAGATCTGAGTACTTCTACTTTACTCAAGTACAAGATCTGAGTACTTCTACTTTTACTTTTCTCCTGAAAAAGTATTCAGATTCTTTACTTGAGTGAAAGTACTCAAACCACACAGTGACAGTAGAAGTACTGCGTTGAGTGGTACTTCAGTAAAGTATTTAAACTTCTCTTCTTAACGGTTTAAACTGGTTTCCAGAGTCGTACTGGGATGGTTTGTTGGATTATGTTCAATGTTGTTAGCCAGTTAGCTTCACTGGTTGAGGTTAGAGTCCAGTGAGTGTGTGGGATGCACACACACACACACACACACACACACACACACACACACACACACACACACACACACTGCTATTATCCAGTATGGGGCCCAGATGGGGGGTAGCTGGAGAGTCACTCTTCCTGCCTCTGATGATCAGCGCTGATATCTGACATAAATGACTCTTTGATTAATTAGTCAAAGAAGGTTTGCATACATTTCTGTGTGTGTGTGTGTGTGTGGCTTGCTCGACGTCAGACCAAAGTATGACACAATACCGTATCGTATGTACCAACACTGGTAAATATCTGACTGGTTTAGGTGTTTTTCATGTTAAATGTACCAACGTTCCCAGTATGAAGCCTAAAGGTTCCGTCCAGTGATCCCTATCTGGAAGATGTTTCTGCATGCTGTTGCTATGACACGTTTCTCTGGTGCAAACGACCCCTCCTCAGATTCTGCAGATAAGGTAAACAGTGTCTTGCTGTGGTGTGGAAAACTAAAGGCTGACTTAATCCTGAAGGAATGTGAGCGGAGGAGCGTCGCTGAACTGGCGGTGGCTGACATTACACGCGTTATTTCCCAGAGTCCTGTAATTACTGCTCTGTAATTCCCCGTTTTCGATTCATTTGTGTTGGATGTTTGGTACGACGTCACTTCTGTTTTCCCTTTGTTGTCCTTTGTATTATTCACACGTCAGCCCGGTTTTATCACTGAGTCGTTTGGACGGAGATGTGATGGTAGTGTGTCTGGAGTTGTGTTGATGGGATGGTTATTGTATGGATTAGTCAGGTTGATCTTCCCCAATGCATGCAACACCGTGACCGTGTGGCGGATGGTTGTGTGTTCATGCAGGGTGGATGGAAACAGGAAGTGGTCAATATGTTAAGCAGACACCTGGGATCATGTTATATTTAGGCCTGAATTAAAGTGCATTAATTCAGTGAAGGGCGTCTCCGAAATGCCTTAATAATTAAAATAATCGACCCCTTGGAGATTTATTTAGCCTTTTTCAGCATTATGTATTTTGTTTTGATCATTGAAAAAGTAAACTGTTAATGGGGTTTGCAGGAAAGTAAAAAACACTGTGATTCTGTTCTTATTTTGGGCATTCAGCATATTTCTGTATAACAGTAGATGCCACTTTGGATACTTGTGATTTTGCTTGTCTCTATTGGAGTGCTAACGAAGGCAGGCTCTCTGGATGCCACCCACACACAAACTCATGCACCCTGCCCCCCCATGTTAGCCCAGTTGGTCAGTACAAATGGTGTGAAAGGCCAACAAAACACTGACTTTACCAGTCCTTCCAGACTGGAGTACATGCCTGAAATAGAGGGCTGCAGGAATGAGTTGAAAGTCTGGAAATTGATAAGCATTAGATCTAGCTCTTCTGGTTTGACTGTTTTGAGGAACATGTTATCCTGATGTGAGGTCTGTGGTAAACTAAGAAGAGATGTTAATTCTACGACATAAAATAGGTCAGTAAATACCCCACTGGTGAATTTAAAAACTGACTAAACACCATCACACCCAAAATTAGCCTCCTTTAGCTTAGCGGTGGTGGCGTGAAGTCATGTGACCGTGCTGTAGTTCCTCTATAGCCCAACATTAGCCTCCTTTAGCTTAGCGGTGGTGAGGTGAAGTCATGTGCTTCAGTTCTTCATCCATCAGGACTGTGACGTACTGCAACACCTTGAAGTGTCCCACATGTTGAGCCACAATCTTTGGGCACAATACTCCCGGATTGAGGAACTTCAGGCCCTTCCCAGCGGATCGCTCACAGTTGGTCGGATCCTCCTCGTCTTTCACAAGCTGCCACATTCCTCAGAGCCTTGGAGCTTCTGCTGCCTCACTCTGCCTCGTCTCGTCGCCACCCCCCACTTCTTCTTGTTTTTTGATTTCCTCTCTGGAATGTGACCTTTGGTGACCTTGACCGGCCTTCTTGGGGATTTTGCACACTTGGAGGGTTCTCAATAGGGCCCCGGGGCCTTTTCATCGGGGACACTAGTGCGTATACACCTACAGCTTTCCCACCGAGATGTGTTTCTATGACGGCTTTTTACTTTCTAGATTTTGCCTTTTTTAGTCGTCCTGTCTGTTTCCACTTTCTGCTTCTCTGATCTATTGTCATTCCTGGGTCGGCGGCTTTCCTTTGATGGATACTTAGGCTCTGAGCTATGACAATCCTTCCCTCCCTCCTCCCAGCCCTTTCTTCTCCCCTTCCCACTGAGGTCATTATTGGTATGTGGGTTTGGCGTTCCCAGCTAATCGATAACAATGTTCTGCTACCTGACAAAAGAACACGCTCTGAATGCACGTTCTTCTAAGAGCTACAGGCATGATAGGAATTTTTATACCAATGGAGGTATATCAAGAGGGTCTTTTCTAATCCTGGGAAGTTATTGCTTCATTTAGCAAAGCCTGGTGCAGCCCGAGGTAGAACCAATGTATGAGGTTCAGAGCTGTGGTCACGCTGAGGCCTTATCAGTTAGTCCAGGATAAACCGGGCCAAACAAATCCTGTTCTTCATGCATTCTTTTTTCCAATGACCTCAGCATTTTCTGCCCATGTACGGGAATAACACAAGCCCTTCATAAGCAAGTTTTGGGTGAAGGTTAAAGATAAGGGAAGGTTGTGTCTGAAATAAAGGAGGCACAAAGGCCTTGCTTTGAAGCACATTACCAGGCTCCAAATCCCCCTCATTTACCAAATGTGCTTGTAGTGGCATCTTTGGTGATTAATCAGGGTTAAGAAAAATCCTCTTTGCCCCCCCGAGTTAATCCATGTTGCTCCTCCAAACCTCAGCTTGTTGCCTTTGGGGCCGAGTCCATTTGTTTTCCTGTTGGAATGTCACTGGCTTTGCATTTAGGCCTCGAATCATTTGCACGAGAATGAGAGACGTTTTTTTTTGTCTCCTTTGCATGATCGGCTGCACTGAAAGCCTGCCGGGTGAAAGAGTGCAGGGAAGGAGGGAGCATGATAAATAGTATCACCAGGATGTAATAATGGTTCCTGCATTGCTGTCTGCTGGTCTATAAAATCTCTTTGGGTGGAGGAATGTTGGCCCGGAGAGGGGAGGCTTTTCAGTCCTTGCTGCCTTCGATGGAGAACCTGATTCCACCCTCCCCTTTCAACCACTACATACTCTGGCACTTGTAACGGGAACTTTATGAATACATTTAGGGCAGACGTCGACCATAAACCCCCCCCCCCCACACCTCACTTTCATCCAACTTGTTTTTTTGCACTCTTTTTGTTCTGGATCCACCTTGTAGTTTAAAATATCCTGAAATGACTGCAAATAACCCACATTTTTTATCAGTCTTATCAAGATGAGGATCTATGGATTGAAGCTAATGGTTTTCTAAATGGGTTTTTAGCCTGAAACAAGGTCTGTGGTTACCACAAGCTGAAGAGATTTGGGTGAATTTTAAAAACGGAGGTAGCTAACGAGTGTCAAAGTGAGACGCCCAACATTAACCGCCTTTATCGGTGGAGACGTGAAGTCATGTGACCGTGCTGTAGTTCCTTTATAGCCCAACATTAACCGCCTTTAGCGGTGGAGACGTGAAGTCATGTGACCGTGCTGTAGTTCCTTTATAGCCCAACATTAGCCTCCTTTAGCTTAGCGGTGGAGACGTGAAGTCATGTGACCGTGCTGTAGTTCCTTTATAGCCCAACATTAGCCTCCTTTAGCTTAGCGGTGGTGACGTGAAGTCATGTGACCGTGCTGTATTTCCTTTATAGCCCAACATTAGCCTCCTTTAGCTTAGCGGTGGTGACGTGAAGTCATGTGACCGTGCTGTAGTTCCTCTATAGCCCAACATTAGCCTCCTTTAGCTTAGCGGTGGTGAAGTCATGTGACCGTGCTGTAGTTCCTTTATAGCCCAACGTTAGCCGGTATAATTTATAAAATAATGTTCTCATTTGAAGCTGGAACCATTTTGAAATTAAACAATCGATTAGTTTCTAATTAAATCAGTTAAACAAAGTAATTTAACTCTGATTTACACACACTGTTTTTTTGTTGAGTACAACCCAACATTAGTCATTTAATCTTCATCACTACAACATATGTTCAGTCCAATAGATTGACTAGTTGTTTCAGATCTACAGGTGAACACCACCTTCTTATCTACATCCACAGCCTGGGAAACGTGCATCTCAGCGTGGCAGTTTCTGTCTCAGCCGCCTCCCCCATTCTTGAAAAGAAAAGCCTTTGTGGTTTGGTGGTGGAGGAGTAAAAATATATAGAGGCCACGGCAGAACATGCAATCTGAGCCTGGCTGCGTTTCCTCTGGGAAATGCACCAGAGCGCCTGCAGGGAGGCTGTTTGATGTCGCGCTGCCGTCGCCGTCCCATGTTACCCCGTCATCCTCTGACAGGTGGTGGTTCCAGGCCTGAAGCGGCACTGTCCAACACCCAGCGCTCATGCACTTAGCAGTTTATTCCCCCCCGAGCACAACAGATGTATCTGACTTGAAAATTGGAGGGAGGGTGCATCACATCTAATAATCAAAAATCGCTCCACCCTCGGGCTGGGGAAATCTGAACAGCCAATAATGTTGACTAAATATCTCCGACTGTGTGAGGTTTATTCGCCACGCCAAGGGTATCGTGTGACTCGCTTACGGCTGGTTTCAAACACTTTCAGGACATGTTTACGGAAGGAAACAGTGGAGGTATTGTGGACCTGGAGGCTGATTCCCCCCATGGCCTGCTTTTAGTTTCATGCTGTTAGATATACAGTATTTGAGCTGCAGTGATTTAGGCCAAATACAGTTTGGCATTTTCTACATGTTTATTTTGAGTTGTGTCTTTTCTGTTGTTTCACCGTGAAGTCTAAAAACCGTACGTATGTGTATACAGTTACATGGAATTGTTACTGGTAATGGAGCATTTATTGTCAATAAGACGCTGATTGTGGGGGTTTTGCAGGTCTTCTCTGGTAAATGCGTATTGTGTTCAACTCTTTCGGTTCTCTGGGGATTTTTCTCACCGCAAACCCATTAACTTGGTGTTTGTCGGCCACACACACCACATCACACAGTACTTTTTGGGTGGTGTGAGGGCTTCCCCTTATTCACACATCCTTTCTGGTGTGTGTGTGTGTGTGTGTGTGTGTGTGTGTGGGGGGGGAACCAGGGGGAAGTATCAGTTCTGTTTTAATCAGGATTTTCTTAAGCATGAAGCGGGACTCAAAGTCTCTGGGTGGAAGCAATGGGCAGATGGTGCCTCTTTCATTGGTGAAGGTGTAGTTGAACGATACAGCAGCATTGTTTTCACTCGTTATTGTGCAGACCCCACTTTGAGAACCACTGGACTAAACCCACTTTTAACGAGGTAGAGAAAGTTGCTGATGTGTGGATTTACCAAACGAGGCTCTTGATGCACCCCGATCCCTCCATTAAACCCACCATAGTTAAGAGAGCGGGGGGGACCCACCACGCAGCGTCTCTGCAGTGGTTGGTGGTTTGGCTCTGACTGCTGTGGCTCCACTGTGGAGAGCGGAGGAATGTGTAGACATGGTTTCAGAGAAACACATTCCCCGGTACCGACTCTGAAGTACTGTCCCAAAGAATCTGAAGTCCTCTATAGGTATAAGTCCTCACTTTTTTAAGACTTAAAGGACATGTTGCAAGGTTTCATAAGATATGAAGAGTGTCTCTCTCATCTGTGGTTAGCCTAGCTTAGCATAAAGACTTGACTAAGGGGAAATGCGTCCCTGGCTCTGTTCAAATACATGGCATAAAACCAGCCATGCGCTTTTCAGGTTTCAGTAGATGGTCGCTCACTGGCTTAGCTTTTCTTTTGAATTTTTGCTCGAAAAATGACTGAAATTATGGTTCTAGATTGTTTAGTTTGGATTTAGGCTACACAAAAACATGTCCAATGCATACATGTGTCGATCCACAGCAGGTTAATCAGAACCAGAAATAATCCTTTCGTTTCAGTGTAGTCTGTGATTCATAGTGTGAGATGCTGTGGAGCTCAGGCGTTAATATTTGCTAAAGGAAGCTGAAGATTAACCACCGGCACGAAATCTCTTCATCATCCTGTGAGTCAACGTGTGGAGGACATTTCATTTCTGTTGAGCTGAGACTGGTTCATGACAAAAGCCCTTTTTGATGATCTAAATTAAGCCACATTTAAACATATTATGAACCAGAGTTACAGAGGGTAAGTTAACCACGTCCCCTTAAGATGAATCGGAGTCTTTGTGACTGGTCCCAGTATGAATGAACAGATTACTGGCTCGACGTGCATCCGTTCTTCCTTCCAGACTTTTATTAAACACTGAGTTGATTTGTCTCAGAGGGATATTTCCTGTTTTCCTGCCTTTCTCTTATTACTTCCTGCCTCCTACAGCCTGCAGCCGATCTCCCGGCTGATAGTAACTCCTCAGTAGCTCACATTTAGTATATTGGGCTGTAATGTCTTCAGATGTGAGCGATATGCCTGCCTGAGGGAGCGACATCAAAGAGACACTGGAAAAGGGAAGAGGCATCTGTGAGAGGTTGAGTTTCGGCTTATTCGTCCATCAGTCCGATCGACATGGCCTCATCGGTGGGAGGAAGTGAACATTAAAGGGCGATACGATAAGACCCGGCGACACTCCCCAAGGAGGAGCTCATCAAAATGGAAGTGTGTGTGTGTGTGTGTGTGTGTCCGTCCTTATCTCCAACGGGCAGGAACGAAAGCCAAACACAAAGCCAGTGGTGCAAGTCATAGTCAAAGCTGAATGCAACAGAATTACTCACAGAGGCGTGTTTGTCCTGCTGATAAAGATCACACGGCCCTGATTGACTCGACAAGTTCCTCACGTAGACGTTGTGTGCTTATTATCAGCGGAGCGACGAGTCATTGGACAGAAAGTGATGGATGATGATGATTGGATTGTTCATGCAGGAAGTGAAGGGACAGCGTACGTCCACTACGAGCTGTGTTGCAGAGACACTGTTTCTCATCCTGTACTTTATGATGTAGGTTCAACCAACAAGCGTCTTTTCTACCACATGGATAAATGATTGTTATGGAAAGTAATCCCCAGATGAATACTTCTTCATCTGTACGTCGTGGAGCTAAAGGCGTGTGTCATCGGCGTAGAGTCTCACACGGTGTTGCCAGGTGGAAATGCTGCTATAGATAGACCGGGCGTAGGTAGAAGGAATCTTGTGTGTGTGTGTGTGTGTGTGTGTCAGAGAGCCTATAATGAGGGGAAAAGTCAACGGGTCGTTTTCAGACCTCATGGATGTAATGAGCCCACAATGCATCGCTCCTTATTACGAGGCCCTCTGGAAACTATGAAGACTCCAATGGGGGGGGGGGGGGGGGGGAGGTCTATATCATATAAAGTGTGTTTGTCTGTGTGTGTTCCAGGGGTTAAAACACACCAAGAAATGGTGCAAATCCTGCTGGTTCAAGTATCCCCATCAGCGGGGGGGGGGGGAGAAGCTGGAAAACCGGATGGGGAAATTAAGGGGGGGTTGGAAGTTGGATAAGGAAAGACTTTTGATTCAGGTTGTTTCCCAAACTTTATTCTTCTAGTTTCAGGGCAAATATCTCAGTTGAAGATGGGGGGAGGGGGGGAGGGGGGGAGGCTTGAAAACAACAATAATTGTCTTTTCTTAAAAAAGGTCAAGAGACGCCGGACGCCACAAAGAATAGGGAAGCACATTCCTGCGAGCTGGTGTTTCTTTTCTGTCCCCCCCCCCGTACCTCCTCCACGCTGCCGTGTGAATGGAGCAGATGCCTCTCGGTGTGCCGGCAGATGGAGGGATTGTTGCCCCGGTTTAATGAAGGGGGGGCTTATCCCCGGTTACCTCGGTCATTGATATGCTCTCGAGGAGTCCACCGGCATTGTTTGGAGTCAATGGGAAAGGATGGAGGCCGAGGCTGTCTTGACGGACTTCCTTTCACGGAATGGGGGGGGGGGGGGGGGGTGTTCTGGAGAGTTTGGGACCTCCATGGTGGAAAACCAAGCACAGGGTGGCACAAGAGGCTAGACTCGGGGGTTAAGTGTGCCGCGAGACGGGGAAATAAAACCAGGGCTGCACATATTATCCAAAAATCCTGAAGGACTTGGAACCGCAGGTTTCAGTGTGTAGGAATACTATGTTTGATTGAATTGATTTCTTGTGACGCTGCAGAGTTAGACCGACATACCATAATATGTTTGGTACGGATCAATGAAAACAACATGATGCAAGATCTCCCATACTGTAAATCAACGCTCTTTATAACTAAGAGTTTTATTGGACTTTAGGAAGCTTTCATTCCCCCTCTGTCTGGAACCAGAGCCCAGTCTGCTCTGATTGGTCTGTTGTGATTGGTCAACCACTTGTTACCATGTTACCGTATAAACCAAACAGAAATGCGATGAATGGAAGATTATTCAAAGAGCTGCAGACCTGAATATGAAGGTCTTTTTGTTAGAAGACCCACGGAAAGAAAGAAAGATCTCGGGCAACAATGCGTAGTGATTTCCGTTAGCACATAGAGCGACTGCAAATATACCGCACCCTCTTGCTTTCATGCCCTGTGAGAGTTAAACTGTTGAATGAGGCTTGTTTGTGGGGCTGCAGTCCTCTTAGTGTGTGCTCTGTAATTAAGAGGCGTTCCTTCTTTTAAAACAAAGGGAAAGGAGTTCTGGTGAAATGCCAACGCTTGTACCCACTGGTTCCTTCATGCTTTTAGGGACAGCGAGGTGAAGTCCATCGTTGCCGCGGCTCAATACTGGATTTTTAATGGAGTGCGTCACGACCACTAACGGAAATATTAGCTCCCAATCCTCCATTTTAAATCCATTTGGTCTGGCTGTAACCCACATCAGCTGCTTCCCATTAGCAGGATGTGTGATTGGAGGACAACATGTTGATTTGTTGGGGCTGTTGAATAATGCGGTGGAGCAAGAGACTTCCCTCCTGGATAATATGCTGCTGTAATGACCACAACTCTCAAACCCTGAGGGACTTGAGGTTAGCAGAGATGCTAACCATGAGCGTTCAGGAGATCCACATTCTTATCAATCTAAATTAAGCGTCTCGGGGATTTTGCTGTACCGTAATCTGGTTGATCAATTCTAGAAACTCAGATTGGAGCATTAGTCATTAAGATAAGAGGCAGCTTTATTGATCAGCGTAGGGAAAGTAATTTGTCATGGCAATAAGAGAAACACAGGCAGTACACACGGGATATACGCATAGTGAGAATAAAAGGTAAATGAAAGGACGCGAGTTAAATTCCATCCGTTGAATGTACATATACAGATATGTGAGCGTGGTTAATGTAAATATGCAGGTCTCCTATTATCCTCTTCTTCATCACTATATTCCAGGTCTCAGATGTGTCCAGAGCCGGTCCCTGATTGGCTGAAACACAGATCATTGTCCCTTAACCCCCTCTGTTTCAGCCCTGCTCCTAAAGAGCTGATTCTGTGTCTGTAGCTTCAAATGCTAATAAGCTGCTGCTGGCCACGCCCCCCTGACAGCTGATCTTGTTTTTAAAAAACCACAACGGTGCTCTAGGTGGAGATCCAGGTGATTGGTGATTGGCTAACGATTGCACAACCCAAACATAGTGACATCACAAAGAGGCCAAAATCTGATCAGCTGATTTACAGATTTTTATAGAGATGGATCAGGACTGAAAGAGACGGGGGTGTTTGTTCCTGACACTCTGAACACAGAGGGGGGGGGGGGCACGCATGAAGCACCGTAGATAGTAAAATAACAGCCTCCGTCTCTCGTCAGTCTTCAGGCTGCTCTGGCCCCCGAGTTTCATGACGCAGTTTCTTCCTGTTCCTCCGTGTTGTTCCCGAACACATTCCTGGATCTGGGAACACAGTGAGCTTATTTTTGTCCGGGCAGACGGAGACTTGGCCTGAATCCCGTCCTCCTGGCTCTGCTTCCTGGGAGAATGTCATACAGCAGAATATCCTCCCCAGACCGGAGAGGAACGTCAGCTTTCTGATCCTCTTCTTCCTGCGCTGATTAAACCCCGGCGTGTTGGGACAGGTCGGCCTGTGGTTTCAGAGCTCACTGGGACACATGGAGTTTGGGCATGAATGAATGTGTGGGTGGGTTTAAAGGTTGAGGACAGCCAGTGGGGGGGGGGGGGTTTATTGACCCTCAAGGACACTGACAGGGACGAACATATTGGCTTTTCTCTGTATTAGACCTGCTGTTCTTCACTTATCAGACTAACCCCGTGTGGAGGTCAAAGCACAAATAGTTATTTTAGTTTTTAAGGCAAACATTTCATCAACAGATCTGAACATTTTCTTTCATTGGAAAGCAAACAGCAAAGACATAACAGACTGCAGACATGTGAAGTGTACTCCAACAATCAAAGCTGAGGATTCTTATTTATTTGGGTTTAATATGTGGAGTAAAAACCTCAGCTTAGTTGTAGTTTTTTCACATCAACCTTAAAGGGAATGTTAGTTACTGTGTGCTGGATCCTTATTGGTGCAAGAACAGCCTTTTTCTGAGTGAGTCTAACGCACTCCAAACATGTGAGAGAGAAGGATTTATAAGCAGAATGTGTGTTTAGCCCTTAAGGAAATAGAAAGTCTGTCTTGGAGCTGCGTGAGCTTCAGGAGTAGTAAAGCCTTCCTCAGTGACACATACGTGTGGAGTGGAAGTGACTCACGCTGGCAGACGGATTGAATCTGACTCGCACAGATCCATATTACCACCAGAATATAAAGTGACTCAGCAGGCCTGCTGCAGCACGCTGCTGCGGGATGAATGCAGCGAGGAAATGAAGAGCCATTTTAAGGCTTAGGATTAACACACACACACACACACACAGTGTATGGGGTTTAAATGAGGACATAATGGAGCAGTGATCACTAACCGTGCAGACCTGAACAGCGGGGGGAACTCCTGAAGTCGCCGGGGAAACATAGAAACATTTTGAAGAAGGTCAACTAATTAAAGAGGGTGTGTGTGGGTGTGTGTGGGTGTGTGTGGGGTGAATAACAGCTAAAGCTCTGTCCAGGTGGAAGATTAAAGGAAATATCTGTAATAAAGAGGAAGCTGTTTTTGTGGTGGATAATAGTGTTTCTAACGATGGTGCGTGGGTTTATGCAGCTACTAAAGTGTATTCACCCCAACATGCGTCCCTGTTGTCTGTAAGCGTGTCAACACAGATTTAGAGGACCGTTTGGACTGGGTTTAGAGCCACTGGTTATTGTGCTGTGACTGTCCTCTGAGCCTCTGTCTCTGGTGTCCCAGCAGGTGAGGGAGACGGAGACCTGGATGCCCATGAAGACGACACAGACGGCCGCCATGTCCACGCACGTGGAGTCGTCGGGAGACTCGCCCAACGGCTCCGACTTCGACTTCACGGGCGACGACAGCGAAGACGATCGGCACAACCTGAACGGCGGCGAGGGCGATGATGATGATGATGATGATGATTACTACGATGACGACGAGGACGAGTTCTCCGGCTCTGGTGATGGAGGTCAGTCCAGCCTTTCTTCTTCTTTCATATCCATCAAACTTTGGCTATCGAGGACTTTCACACACTGAGGGTCACACAGAGAAACACATAGGCGGGGGAGGGTAACGACTAGATGTGAAAACCCCCTGCAGAGACTCTCTCTCCACTGGGACGTGTCACTTGAACATGTTGCTGTTCTTACGTGTATAAATACAAAAGGTACGACTGATGTTTTAAACGGGTCTCTTTGGGTTTATAGATTAAATCAAACCTTAATGAAGATCACTTTTCACTCACTGGAAACAAGAACTCAGATAAAATAAATGAAGTACCGTTAGCGTGTTCTTCAGTGTGCTCCTGTCGTGTTGGCATGTATCCCTGCTGCTAACGGCAGTACCTCAGCTCTTTCATTCATCCAGGTTATTTTATATTTGATATAATGTTTGTGATGTCTGAACACTCGGCCGCTTCTGTAACAACAAAATAATCTCTCTAATTAATACTTGTGCTATTTTCTTTAACTAAATCGAAACCCAGAGCAGCTCATCGCTTTGTGATTAGTAAAAGTACTCGACTCCAACAGAGCTCAAAAAACAAACGACTGAAGACGAAATAAAAGTCAATTATAATTACAACTGAAACGCCGGGTCTCTAGTTAAGTGTGACTTTAATTCATTCATATTAATTAAAGGTATGAATCTTCTTTCCTCAGCAACAACAGCAACACCTGCAGGAGATTCCAAGCCTTCAGAAAAGGTGAGACATATCTGCAGATTTGTATTCAGGCTGAGAATGTGAAAGAGTACAATAGTTATTCTGTCTTATGCAGCTTCCTTATGACATCATTGCTCCTGAGAGGGTTTCTAAAATCCTTTCTCTCCCGTCTTTCAGCCTGATGTGAACGACAACAAGATCCCAGAGGTGGTGCGGCCCACCGTTAACGAGGTGGACATCGTGCGGAACAGCAACGAGATCCCGCGGCCGGGTAACGAGCTCAAGTCCGAGCCCGCCGTTGATTTCCCGTCCAACGTCCTGATGGCCCACGCCAGCGACGACAGCATCTTCAACAAGACGGAGGTCCTCGCAGGTCAGTCCCTCACGGGTCTTTATGGGGATGTTTTTAAGAAGGAAGGAGCCGTGGTGAAAGACCCACAGCATGGAAGCGGTCCCACTAACAGCTGGAGCTCTGCAGTGAATGTCTTGTATTTCTGTTGTTGAGGCTAAGAGAAGCAGAAATCTTCACCTTGAGAAATGTGTTTGTCTGTCGCCGATTTCCTGTTCTATATTTAGAAGACGGGAATCCAGAACTCAAACCAAAACATGAGACGTTCCCTCAGCTGGTAGGATTCAAACAGCTATAATAATAATAAAGGGGGACCGCTCAAAACCCCAGACTTAAACCCAAAGCTGATCCACTACATTAACTGACGCACTTCTAAAATAATGTATGTATTATTTGTGTAATGCTGATTCCAGGTGACCTTTTTTATATTTATACATATTTGGAGTCCAGTGTGCACTAAAGGGAGGCTATAATCAGAAAGGGAATAGTTAAATAGAAAGAGATCGTAGGATGCAATGATTGGTATTCTCGGGTTAAACATTTAAATGAATCAAATCAGTGATTTTTGACTCCAATCCTACTTCCGATTTTGACTTATGAGGTCGCATCCTTGTTCTTCCTCTTCCTCTTCCTCGTCCTCTAATGTCGCTCTTCTTCTCCTGCAGCTCTGATCGCGGGCGGCGCCGTGGGCCTGATGCTCGCCGTCCTCTTCATCCTCCTCCTCATCTACCGCATGAAGAAGAAGGACGAGGGCAGCTATGAATTGGGGAAGAAGCCCATCTACAAGAAAGCCCCGACCACAGAGATCTACGCATAAACTCTGACCTCCACACACACACACACACACACACACACACACACACACTGTGCCTCATCATCATACCCCCCCCACTTCCTCCTCATCTGCTCGACTCAGGAGGGAAGCCCCGACAACTCAATCGATTGACTGACTCCTCCTCCCTGATGTTTGCTAATATTGGTGCTGCTCTCTTAACCAATCAGAGGCTTTGTTGGCCCTTTCGTCCCGGAGGAAAGGAGCGACAGGAGTGGACGATTTCAGCCGCGGCACACGGTGATCATTTCATGATTTGTCAGAGGAGAAATCAGACCACAGAACTCAGGAGGATAAAGGTCCCCCCCCCCCTCCCGTTAAAACACTAACACTGTGCAATGATTCTCCGTATGGTACAAACTAACAGCCGGTTATTTATTTCCCCCCCTCTCTGGGTGACTCTCCCTGGACTGCAGCTTCTCACATGTTACTGTAGCAAAGGATTTTTATTTGAACCTTGTTGAGTTTTTTAAAGACCTCCTTGTAATGCAGAGAGATTTCAGAAATGTCTTTTTTTTCTATTAAAGATCCCGTCATGATGGGAAAGAACTGAGCTGACGTTCAAACTCGTTTGTTTTTTAGAAGACATGCATCACTGCGCAGTTTGTTATTTTTAACCTCCGATTACAGCGAGAGGAGAGACAGTCAAACCAGGGTCACAAAATATTTTTGCACAACTTACTAACCAACTTCCTGTTGTGTACGCTTTTAGCTCATTAAAACAACCTAAAGATAGACTTTTAAAATGATTTCAACCTTCAGGCATGTTGAGTATTTCCTCAGTCTGGTACGTCGCGCCTGATAAGAAAAGCTAGACTAATCCGGGAGAAGGAATGAGCAAAAAACAATCACACTTATAAATGTTTTGCAGTGTTTGAGAGGACCACAACTTGTTGCCCAACCCTTGGTCCTCATGAGTAAGCAAAACAAACTCTGTACTTTTTAAAAGCCTTTTTACCATTTAAAATAATAACCGCCGGGTTTGTTTTTCTGTCATTATGGTGAACTCGACTGGACATGCTCCTACAGGGTGACACACCTACATTCCACACACACACACACACACACACACACAGCTCAGTCATGTGTCGACTGAAGCTGCTGACCTTCGTTCACAGTGAAGTTCAAAGTAAACGTTTCATTACGGGCCGTCGCTGTATGAGTTGCTTAAACGGAGGGAAACTGCTAGCATGGTTGCGTTCAAATATCTCAGAGTTAAAGTTACGGCACGCTGACAATACACCGTTAAATCCAATCCCCTTAGGGCGAATTATATCACCTGGATAATCAGTTTATTATGAAGCAGAAATAGACTTCACATGGCAGGTTTACAAATGTAGTGACCTGGCTGTAATCATTCTTAAACACTATCTTGTTAAATGCGTAAAACACAAATCAGCGTTTATACAAAAGGTTAAAGTTCTAAACTGTATCTGGAAGCTTCCAGCTAAGATACGAGCTGCTTAAAATGCAGAGTATCCTTTAACCCTCTGTTTCTGATAAATCATGTTATTCAGGGACCTTTTAAAGATAGCTATTGGATGGATTTTTGTTACTGTTTTGTTCAGCGGTTTCCCTCCGTTTCTAGCCTTTGTGCTAAGCTACACTAATCGGCCAAAATGGCAAACATTCCTCTAGCTACATGCCGTTTATACATAACTTTTAAAAACGGTAATATACCGTTAGCTGTTGTCCAGTGAAAAGACGTGTTATGCTCGGAGAAACTGGTAGTTTTGGTACTTTGTTTTTACACCATGGGTTTTGATGCTATCTCAATAAGCTACGCTGACAGTTTGTTAGTTTTCTATATTTTAATTATCGGGTTCTACGAGCGTTCACTGAAGCCGTGAACCGGTTCATACGCTCACATTTCTTTAGCTGAAGACAGCAGCACACAGCCTGATCTACCACGGACTTGTATATAGATGAAAAACAGATAAAAATCACAAAAAAAAAAGTTCCTGGCAACAAGAATATCTACCAAATATTTAAATGCCAAATTGTTTTCCTGTTTTGTTTCCCGCCATGTGATTTACTGAAAATGTTTTCAATACTAACTCCTCTCATTGACCTCCAGTAGATCAACGTGTTCCTTTTTTGTATTAATTTAACTGTCAAATTATTTTATTGCCTTCCTTCAGGTCGGGGAGTTTCCCCCTTTTTTATGCTGATGTGTATGTGATTTGAAAAGGTTTATATTTACACTAGTTTGAGATTTTCAGAGGCAAATAGTTTTGAGACTTTTTATTTTGTAAGAGTTTCTATCTTTGATCTTTTTAGACTTTTGTTGTATTTATGTTTTGTTTGTAGAAGGATGTGTGGATGGTGTTCATCTCGTTGTGCCCGTCAGACCCGGCGCCGTTACTAGCTTTTTGTTTGGGAGATGTGTTGCAGCCATAACGGAGCCTGCTGAAACATGTAGTTGCAAATCAAGGTTGTTTCCACGCAGTATGAGAAACATTTCGACTCGTTTTCAAGGCTTTCGCCTCCCGAGAAACAAGATTAATCAACACTGCTTCTTGTGGAGGAACTTTATTACGCTTGGTCACAGAAAGAGTCAGCCTCCCTGTGTCTGTGATCGCAGTCAATAAATAACCTTTGTTGGTAACGGTGCCCCGGTCTGTTTCCTGGGAGCGTTTGTTCTGCTGCTTAATGTCACAAACACCACATGTGAATCACCGTGGAGTGCAGAAGCTAATGAATCATTGGCTTCTGCAGGTTCTGATTTATTATTGGAAATAAAGCTATTTTTATGCACATTAACAAAATCCTGTCTCTGTGTTCATTGTTTCCTGCGTGTCCGGAGTGAGAGTCTTCCCCCACGACCAGAGAGAACGGGAAATGTAATCAATAATGAAATGCATGGTGTGGTTATTGGAGAAAATGAGTTGGTCATTAATTATACAGGATTATTACCTCTTCGAAAAATACAAATAAATGACTGGATTTTTATCATTTGTGTTTTATATTATACATCAAATCAAATAATTAGAAATAATTGACTCTTAGTGTTATTGTATTTGTATTGTACGTAATGTTTATGAATCTTTGGGTAAAGCAGGTTCTCATTTATTATTGGAAACTAAGGCACGTTAACATTTTAAACGCTGTATTGATGTTTTTTTAATAAGCACATGTCAGATTCTGTCAATAACAAATACAAAATATCATAAGGGTTCATTATGCATGTAATGGTTACCTCTGTTAATGAAAATGGAATAATTATAATTCATTTTCCTGTGAATTTCTATCTTAAAATGCTCTGATTTTGATAAATACATTTAGAGATGAAACAGCACGAGAAACTAGCAATAAGTGGACCCTCAATACAGCAGCAGCTCCAAGCATTAACGTGACGCTTCAAACACACATTTACCGGATGAAGAATCACAGACTGGAAATCTCAATAGTTAGTTTCTTCCTGATAAACTCAAGCAGTTTGTTTGGGAAGCAGAGGATCATACAGCTGGAGACGCTAAGAGCAATTACACAGAAGCACCAACGTGTGTGTGTGTGTGTGTGTGTGTGTGTGTGTGTGTGTGTGTGTGTGTGTGTGTGTGTGTGTGTGTGTGTGTGTTGATATTCACAATGAGCAATCAGACGTGCTGTAGCATGTCGGACTCTGTACTGCGGGGAATAACACTCACAGGTGACGGTAAAAACCTGACGAATACAGCACACACATTCCAGCGCAAACATATTCATACCTCACCCCCCACACACACACACACACACACACACACACACACACAGGCTCTGTGGAGCAAACAGACGAGGGTTGAAGTGCAACAGAGACATTTCAAACTTTGGTTACTTATTTCATGATTCTCCTTCACAATATTTACTGCCGGATGCTGAGTGGGTACTGTTATGCTTTTATAGTGTGTGTGTGTGTGTGTGTGTGTGTGTGTGTGTGTGTGTGTGTGTGTGTGTGTGTGTGTGTGTGTGTGTGTGTGTGTGTGTGTGTGTGTGTGTGTGTGTGTGTGTGTGTGTGTGTGTGTGTGTCTTGTGACCCCCCCTCTCCCAGCAGCCCCAGCCTGGTCCTGTGTGTGTTGGTATTGTGTGTGTTACAGCACATACAGTCAACACACTACCTGACAGGAAACACAGGCGCTAACACACACACACACACACACACAAACACACACACACACACACACACACACACACACACACACACACACATACACACACCTTCACACTCTGTCCAGTGTTTGTCTTGGAGCTTTTACGGGACTTTCCCCCGACGTGTTTCACCAGGCAGGATCCTCCATCACTACATCTCAGCTTATCTGTCTCCATCTCTGCTGCTGCCGAGACTCCACCTCCCCGGAGCTGAAGCAAACACAACAACAACAACAACAACAACAACAACAACAACAACCACATGGAGAGGAGAAAAACAAACAAATTATATTATACAAACATATTAAGGAAATACCAACATAGAGTCTCTACTTTAAAGAGTCCTCTCCTGCTGATGTTCAGGTGTATATCAGTATGTAGAGTCTCTACTTTAAAGAGTCCTCTCCTGCTGATGTTCAGGTGTATATCAGTATGTAGTGTCTCTACTTTAAAGAGTCCTCTCCTGCTGATGTTCAGGTGTATATCAGTATGTAGAGTCTCTACTTTAAAGAGTCCTCTCCTGCTGATGTTCAGGTGTATATCAGTATGTAGAGTCTCTACTTTAAAGAGTCCTCTCCTGCTGATGTTCAGGTGTGTATCAGTATGTAGTGTCTCTACTTTAAAGAGTCCTCTCTCACTGATGTTCAGGTGTATATCAGTATGTAGTGTCTCTACTTTAAAGAGTCCTCTCCTGCTGATGTTCAGGTGTATATCAGTATGTAGTGTCTCTACTTTAAAGAGTCCTCTCCTGCTGATGTTCAGGTGTATATCAGTATGTAGTGTCTCTACTTTAAAGAGTCCTCTCTCACTGATGTTCAGGTGTATATCAGTATGTAGAGTCTCTACTTTAAAGAGTCCTCTCCTGCTGATGTTCAGGTGTATATCAGTATGTAGAGTCTCTACTTTAAAGAGTCCTCTCCTGCTGATGTTCAGGTGTGTATCAGTATGTAGTGTCTCTACTTTAAAGAGTCCTCTCTCACTGATGTTCAGGTGTATATCAGTATGTAGTGTCTCTACTTTAAAGAGTCCTCTCCTGCTGATGTTCAGGTGTATATCAGTATGTAGAGTCTCTACTTTAAAGAGTCCTCTCTCACTGATGTTCAGGTGTGTACAGTTAGGTCCATATGTATTTGGACACTGACATAAGCTTTGTTTGTCTTTTTTTACTGAAATGATGGCAGAATCATTTCCATGGTGAAGAGAAACACCTTCACAGCCAACCAGGTGAAGAACACTCTCCAGGAGGAAGGCGTATCAATGTCCAAGTCTTCCAGAAAGAGAGGACTGCATGAAAGTAAACCGGGGGTTCACTGCACGGTGCAAGCCACTCATAAGCCTCAAGAATAGAAAGGCTAGATTGGACTTTGCTAAAAACCTCTCAAAAACGAGCACAGCTCTGGAAGAACATTCTTTGGACAGATGAAACCAAGATCCACCTCTACCAGAATGATGGCAAGAAAGAAGTATGGAGAAGGCGTGGTACAGCTCATGATCCAAAGCATACCACAGGCAGTGTGATGGCTTGGGCATGCAGTGGCACCGGGTCACTAGTGTCTATCGATGATGTGACACAGGACAGAAGCAGGTGTTCAGAGACATACTGTCTGCTCAAATCCAGCCAAATTGATTGGGCGGCGTTTCATAATACAGATGGACAATGACCCAACACATACAGCCAAAGCAACCCAGGACTTTATGAAAGCTGAGAAGTGGAATATTCTTGAAGGGCCAAGTCAGTCACCTGATATCAACCCGTTAGAGCTCACATAAAGACTGAGCTTCAGACAGAAAGGCCCACAAACACACGCAACTGAAACCGCTGCAGTGAAGGCCTGGCAGAGCGTTAAGGAGGAGGAAACCCAGCGTCTGCTGATGTTCAACAGGCCTTTCAACCAAGTATTAGAAATGAACATTTTATCTTCAGTTATTTCATTTGTCCAATTGCTTTTGAGCCCTGAAGTGAAGGGGTTGTGTTTAAGGGATGCTTTGGTCTTTGATCTTTTTGTTCAACCCTCTGAATTGAAGCTGAAAGTCTGCACTTCAACTCTGAACTGAGTCATTTCAAATGCATTGTGGTAATGTACAGAACCAGAACTCTGTCCAAATATTTATGGACCTAACTGTATATCTGCGTCTGAGTTTTATTTAAATCTCCTGATTATTTGAATGTGAACAGGCTGTCTACTCACATTCAGGAAGCAGGTGCTTCAGCAGAAATACAGGTGAAGAGGAAGCTGCTGCGGTCGTCACGGAGTCATATCTGGGTCCGCATTTGAATCTGTGTCTGTTTTCCACTGAGTGGTGTTTCCATGACCAACAGTTCCCTAACAAACTTCATTCAAATATTATCTTTAATATCTGTGAATGGATTCACTGGTTTGGTAGTCTCCACTCAGAGGAGGCACCTCTTCACAAAGCTCCAGCAGACGTGGAGGAAGTCAGGGGTCTTAAATCTGTCACAGAGGTCAGAGGTGATGGGGTTGACAGGAAGTGTGTGTGTGTGTATGTGTGTGTGTGTGTGTGTGTGTGTGTGTGTGTGTGTGTGTGTGTGTGTGTGTGTGTGTGTGTGTGTGTGTGTGTGTGTGTGTGTGTGTGTGTG
>NC_086368.1:30566738-30614238 GCF_036324505.1 Eleginops maclovinus
AAAATAAACATTTCAAAATAGAAAGTAGAAACAGAACTTTAAGGTAAAATATAAACATGATGACAGTGGAAGTAATATACCAGGAGGCTGTCTGTATATGTAAATATAAACTATTACGGTCCAATTACAGCTAACAACAGTACGCACAACAACTTCGTCTGCACCGGTATCAGGGTCTCTGCCCCTCTCTCTGGGGGCTAAGGTGATGCCAGGAAACAATCTGTCTGTGGGTCAGAAAGGGTTTACTGAGTCCAGAGATATGGAGATGGGGTCAGATGTTTGGTCAGAAGGCAGAGACAGCTTACAGGGAATAAAGAGGGGATGGATGTCTGGTGGGTCTGCGGGGGACGAGTGGCAGGCAGCAGGCTGACACTGAGACTGAGATTTCTGATCCTTTCTTTACTCTCCTTTTTTCTGGAGAGGAAGTAAAGAAACCGGAGCTCTGGATCTATTTGTTGTTGGAGGTGCGATATATGACTCAGCAGCTTTAAGACATGAAAATGGGGCGGGGCCTAATTTGGACCTGAAGTGGCGTTAGCGCCTCGTGCTATATTTACTGGAGAAACCCCTGTAATGTTTTGGTTCCTCCTCTGTGTACCGCGTTTGTCAGTGCTTCTGTTGTCTGAAGTATACAGTATGGCTCTTGTTGCAGCTGGGTGGCTGGTCAGAGCGGCCTCCTCCCACCATGGAGGCAGGAGGGAAGGACTGTGAGGAGGAGACGCTGCAGACGGCCTTCAAGAAGCTGAGAGTGGACGCTGAGAGGTAAACAACAACAACAACATGCACTGAAACAAACATGGATTGTGGTTCACCGCTGTAGTTACCACTTATGTTTAATGTCCAATAAATCAAAATGTAGAATTATTTGTAAATAAAAAATAATAAGATCTTTTGAAAATAGATTCAAATGAAAAAGTAAGAATATATAAATAAAAACAGGAAAAGATATTAAAATGACTAATGCGTGATAAAAGAAGTTAAATAAAAATAGAAACAAATATTAAAAGATGAAATTAATTAAAAGTGAAATAGTCAAACTCTGCAATAAAGGATTTAAAAAAAGTTCAATAAAAATACAGCCAATAATGAAATAAGTTAAAGTACCATTAAAATTAAGCTTATAATAGGGCAGTGCATCTTCACTGAAACGATTCATTTCAACACCTAGCTTATAATAATGTTTTTAAATAACAATTAGTGGAGAAATAAGATGTCTATGTAAACTTTAAACTGATATTCACATTTCAGGTGCCTCACATTAATATACGAGACATATTTGATATCAGTTTTTGGAGTTGAGGTATCACAGTTAACATGTTCCCCTCCTCTTCTCTTCAGTGTACCTGGAGCTGTGTGTGTGTCCGAGGCTCCCAGAGCATCTAGAGCTCCTCTGGACCTGAGCGGAGCGAAACCCAAACTCAGCTGCCCGAAGGATAACTGGCACGGGTGAGCTTAACAAACAGCGGTTGTTAACAAGAGTCTAAATGAGACGACTAAACGTCATCACGCCCAACGTTAGCCACCTTTAGCTTAGCGGTGGAGACGTGAAGTCATGTGACCGTGCTGTAGTTCCTTTATAGCCCAACATTAGCCTCCTTTAGCTTAGCGGTGGTGACGTGAAGTCATGTGACCGTGCTGTAGTTCCTTTATAGCCCAACATTAGCCTCCTTTAGCTTAGCGGTGGTGACGTGAAGTCATATGACCGTGCTGTAGTTCCTCTATAGCCCAACATTAGCCTCCTTTAGCTTAGCGGTGGAGACGTGAAGTCATGTGACCGTGCTGTAGTTCCTTTATAGCCCAACATTAGCCTCCTTTAGCTTAGCGGTGGAGACGTGAAGTCATGTGACCGTGCTGTAGTTCCTTTATAGCCCAACATTAGCCTCCTTTAGCTTAGCGGTGGTGACGTGAAGTCATGTGACCGTGCTGTAGTTCCTTTATAGCCCAACATTAGCCTCCTTTAGCTTAGCGGTGGTGACGTGAAGTCATGTGACCGTGCTGTAGTTCCTTTATAGCCCAACATTAGCCACCTTCCGCTGCGATAAATGGCTTCATTTTGATGAGCTGCTCACTCTGTCATTCTCTGTCTTTAGCTGCATGAGGAAATCCTCCAGAGGAGCCTCCAGAACACAGCGCCGCCGGAGGTCCAAATCCCCAATCCTCCATCCGCCCAAGTTCACGTACTGCAGCGCGGCGGCGGTGTCACCCCCCAGCGGCTGCCTGAAGCAGCAGCGTCTGGCGGTGCCGGATCCCGCGGAGCCTCGTCCTCCAGGAGAGGGAATCACAGCCTCCTCAGCAGCCCAGAAAGAGCTCTCGTCGTCGGGCTCATCCGGCCCCATCTCCCCCCTGGTGTTTGGCTCGTGTGCTGGGTTTGAGGCGCCGGAAACGTCCGGGGAGTCGAGTGAGGAAGAGAAAAGTGCCAGTGAGGCAGCGAGGAGGGTATCCGGACCTGCGGACTTCCGAGCTCTATCGGAGGGCCACGGCAGCTCCGCGGAGGTTCCCTGCTCCTGCGCCTGGAAGGAGGGTGGGATTGCTGCAGAGTCTCAGTGCCAGTGTCGGGATCCCTCTCGGGGCTGGCAGGGCGTCGAGGTCTACTCCTTCACCGGGCTCCGCAACGCAACTTCCGAGTGCGAAAGAACTATCGGGACCGGCACCGCAGCGGCATCCTCGTCTGGGTCCCCGCGGTCGTGTTCGGAGCAGGCCAGAGCCTACGTGGACGACATCACGATAGAGGACCTTTCCGGATACATGGAGTATTATCTCTACATCCCCAAGAAGATGTCACACATGGCAGAGATGATGTACACTTAAAATAAATATTATAATATCATAAGGAAATATGAAGAGGTTTTTGTTTTGGCAGCCTCGGAGGAATGTCAGTAGTGGGTAGAAAGATGGATTTAGTTCATTGATTTTGAGTATGTCCCTTTTTTGATGAGGGTTCACCACGATTTCTTAAAAGTCATCAAATTGAATCTCAAAATACAGCTGTAATTGGTATTAAAATGTCTTAAATTAATCTTTAAAACGTCTTACAAATGCTAAAGGAAGTCGCATTTTGTGAGCCTTAGAACTATAACATCACCAAGCAGATGTCACACGATGTCCACTAACATAATTACTATAAATCTTTGCAGCTCTAGAGTCCCGCTGTGAACCCGGAGATTTGATGTTAGAAATGTATAGTAGGGGTCCCCAGCACATAGAAACTGAGGGACGCTAACCTGCAGATGTTGTTTTAACATAAGTGTTCATTAGCGTAGAGAGACAATAGTTTTATAATATCTTGGCCGACCTGGACAGCTCAGTGGATTTGGGGGTTATTGAAAAACTCTATAACTGTCCAAATCGGTCATCATTTTAAAACTATTGTCTGCATATTTTAATGAACACAACTTATGCTGATTTTGCAAATTGCCCAACATATGCAGGTTAGCATTCAGCAGTGCTATGTGCATGTCTAACATCAATGTTGGGGTACTCCACATCTCCGGGTTCACACTGTTGGTAGGTTATTTTATAATATCATAAGGAAATATAAAGAGGTTTAGTGTTGGCGGCCTCGGAGGAATGTCAGTCTCGGGTGGAAGAGCGAATCAGGCATGAATATTCTGAGTTTGCCCCCAGGTGGAAGTCCCCCTCCTCATTTCATTAAAACTGACAGTAAAACAAATCACCGTCTCATTGGTTTGTCTCTCGCCCCCCCCCCTCCTCTGTGTGCTTCGTTTTAAATTCAGTTTTCCGTTTACAGATGAAGTTGCCAAATCTCTTGGTGCACACGTGTGGTGCCGAGTGTTTGTGCTGTTGTCTCATTTCACTCAATAAAAACTGTTTCTGTCTGAAAACGTGCCGTCGTTTCTTCAGGCAGAGTGGAGGCACTAATACTAAACAAAGTATAAGTACACAACTGCTTAAGAACACTTTTGAGTGTTTCCCTTTGTTATGAGGATTTCCTGCTTTTTCAGAATCAGAAGTACTTTATTTATCCCGAACGGAAATGGTTTCGTTGCAGCAGCGAAATATAAAGAGAAGCAAAAGAAATACAAATATTACAACTGGAAAAAATAAGAGAAATGTACAAATGTACAAAAAGGCAATATTAATAATAATAATAATAATAATAATATTAATAATAATAATAATAATCATAATATAGTGTAAATGTACAACGTTCAGTGTGAAGGGGTGCACGTTCAGCCCAGTTCACAGAGAGTCCTGCAGCCAGAGGGGAGTTATAGTACAGAGTTACTGCAGAGGGCAGCAAAGAAGAGAGCACCAGCAACAACACACTGCTAAAACATCTCCAACATCTTGCTGTGACATTTTCTTGAAGGCATCAAATGTAACCTCAAAGTACTGCCTTAATTGGCATTGAAATGTCTTAAATACCTTTTAAAAATGCTAAAATAAGTTTTTGTGAATCCTTTTAACTATAAGAGAAAATAAAACATGTCCTCCTGAAATTGGATATTTTGTGTAAAATTCGTTTTATTTCTCATAAATCTCTAAATGTTGACTTTCTGTCAAATCTCAGAATCCTTATGTTTTTCCAAATGTCTGAATTTACTTTATTTATTTGTATTTCGCTGCTGCAATGGAAAACAATCCCAGTTTGGGATTAGTAAAGTATTTCTGATTCTGATATTGTATGTATTTATTTCATATCTTTATTATTATTTGTATATATTCTTTTAGAATAAATATACCTTGTTTAATTTTATTTAATGTATTTAATATACTTTATTTTCTAAATGTATTAATTATACTTTATATACATACAGCTCTTGACAAAATTAAGAGACCACAACAAATGTTTCTTGAATCTTTCTCTCTACATGTATGGCAGCCATTACAGCAGTTTATAGAATACAATAGAACATTCATAATAATTTAACTCAAAGACATTTATATATTAAACCAGACACCGGTAATGCTGCAGTGGTCTCTCCGTGGCTGTATTTATATATATTTTATTTAATATTCTTTGTTGTTATTGATTTATGTAATATACTTTATCAAATATGAATTGGGTTCTTATTTAATTATTTACATTTGTACGTGGAAATACTGTGTGGACCAATCACACGGCGCCAACTGGACGTTGCTCCCGGAACGTTCCGGCTTCGACCAATCAGAGGAGAATGCGTGGAGTAAGAGAGAGAGCGTGGGACCTCTCGACCAATGAGCTGGCCACTTTAGGGTGACGCACCACCGGAAAACACATTCATTTTACCGGCTGCGTCCGAGTCTCACACACGGTGTCTTCCAGCAGCGGTGATAGAATATAAAAGCACCGGGTTATCACTTCTTTTCTGCCGGAAGATGTTGTGTTTAATCGGGCTGTCGGTGGCCCTGGTTCTCAGTCTGCTTCCCGGTTCATCTGAAGCCCTGAAAGAAGGAGAGTGTGAAGGTAAGTCTGGCTGCTAGCTGCTAGCTTAGCATAGCTTACTCCTCCATCAGATAAATGTCAAGTTTTTATTAATTATTACAAGGACACTCATCTCCTTTAGAGAGGGGTCAGCTGTCGGTAAAGAAGGGACTTTTTTTTTTAGAATTAATATACTTTATTTTACGCAGGGATTTTAGCCTTAGCAGACCATTTACATGCACTAAAACCTACAGAACATTACATTCATATTTCCTCCACTAGCACAGCCTTATGATGCTCGCATTTAGATGATTGATGTTACAGCAAGTATTCAGACAGGCCTTGTATTATAATGATAGGTGATTTACACGAGCTGGTTCTGTCAGAAGCCCCTCACCCCTCTGTGATTCTCCTCCTCTTGAGCTGGTTCTGTCAGAAGCCCCTCACCCCTCTGTGATGATTCTCCTCTTCTTGAGCTGGTTCTATCAGAAGCCCCTCACCCCTCTGTGATTCTCCTCCTCTTGAGCTGGTTCTGTCAGAAGCCCCTCACCCCTCTGTGATGGTTCTCCTCTTCTTGAGCTGGTTCTGTCAGAAGCCCCTCACCCCTCTGAGATGATTCTCCTCCTCTTCTTGAGCTGGTTCTGTCAGAAGCCCCTCACCCCTCTGTGATGATTCTCCTCTTCTCTTGAGCTGGTTCTATCAGAAGCCCCTCACCCCTCTGTGATGATTCTCCTTCTCTTCTTGAGCTGGTTCTATCAGAAGCCCCTCACCCCTCTGTGATGATTCTCCTCTTCTTCTGAGCTGGTTCTGTCAGAAGCCCCTCACCCCTCTGTGATGACTCTCCTCCTCTTCTCTCGGAGTAAAAACTGCAGGAGTGAGGGGTGACTGAATGACTCGTAGTACGTGGAGCTTTGAGGGGTGGAAGAGACCTGATGAAGAGAGATCTCAGTACAGATCATTTACCATGTAGGGGTCCCTCAGTCTCTGTAGTGCTTATCATATTTCTGCAGTCCTACTGTTGGCTCCGTCATTAAAGCTACTGATGCCTACATCTATCCGGGTCTAATGTAAAAACCTGCTCTTAAAGACTACCGGCAGGTCAAAGCTGTTTTCAGGACAGGAAATGAACAGCTGTAGACCAAGTTAGATCTATAAATAGCCCCCACAGCCTTTTAGAAAGTAGATTTACATTATATGTGTGTGTTGTCTCTGTGGAGTCGTCTAACACTCGCCCCCTCTGTGTTTCAGTCTGTATATCCTTCCTGGGGAAGTTCTACCAGTCTCTGCAGGACAACAACGTGAACTTTAAGAGCGCGGACATCGAGACGGCGCTCCTGAAGAGCTGCAGAGATGCTAAAGGGAAAGAGAACCGCTTCGTAAGTGGCCTGCAGATTCATAATAACAATAAAGCATTTAAGGGGCGCCTTTCACGACAACTAACCACACCTTACAATTTAGTAGATGCTCCTAAAGGTTAACAGCACATAGACACTAATCCAAGGGACCGGTTAGTCAGGTCCTGTGATCAATGCTAACCCAGGTTTTATTGAGACCGGGAGGCTGGAGGTCTGTGGAAGAAAGAAGTCCGGGTGATGTTAGACGTCCTGTGGTGCTGGATCTGGATCTGAGGCGTGGAGAGCGATAGCAGTCTCTTTTGGATAAGGGAAGGGAGATCTGATCTGCGCCGTCACAACATTCATACTACGATTATTCACATGATAATAAACTCACCTTTTTATTGGATGTTTCCCCCTCTGGTCTGGAGGGGGACCTGCAGATCCTGAACCCTTTAAACACCTCTCTGTAAACTCTGGTCTGGAGGGGGACCTTCAGATCCTGAACCCTTTAAACACCTCTCTGTAAACTCTGGTCTGGAGGGGGACCTGCAGATCCTGAAGCCTTTAAACAGCTCTCTGTAAACTCTGGTCTGGAGGGGGACCTGCAGATCCTGAACCCTTTAAACAGCTCTCTGTAAACTCTGGTCTGGAGGGGGACCTGCAGATCCTGAATCCTTTAAACACCTCTCTGTAAACTCTGGTGTTACAAAGCGACAAATACGTCGTCTAAAAGACTCAAAATGTGACGTATTGTCCCACAATGCATCACTTCAAGATCCTTCTCCTGACCTGCAAAGCCCCCCCATCACCAGGCCCCCTCCTACCTCACAGACCTCCTCCATCAGCACCCTCCTTCCCGCAGCCTCCGACCCTCAGACCTCCTCTCGCTTCCTCGCAGGACCAAGATCCGGACCAAGATCCGGACCTGGGGGGACAGAGCCTTCCCCGTCGCTGCCCCCTCCCTCTGGAAGTCACACAAAACAAAACTCCCCTCTTCAGAGCCGCTCTTAATCTCTAATGATGTTGTGTTTCATAGATTTGAGCCGTGCTGTTCTTATTAATCTTACCGCTGTAACGTGTCTTTGAGTTTCCAAAAAAGCTCTCGATAAATAAAATGCGTTTTTGTTATTATTTTAAAAGCGTTAGTTTACAAAAACAGTGGGAGTTTGTCCCCTGATGGATGAGTTCCTGGAGATAAAGCAGCACCTAACCCCCCTTCCTCTCCTCCTCCAGTGTTACTACATCGGGGGGACGAGCGACGCCGCCACCAAGATCATCAACGAGGTTTCCAAACCCCTGAGCTACCACGTGCCGGTGGAGAAGATCTGTGAGAAACTCAAGAAGAAGGACATGCAGATCTGCGAACTCAAATACGGTGAGGGAGGGGGGGGGGGGGGGGGCCGGGGACGTTGACGTTATTTAAAAAACAAACCCCGAGCGGTTCACATGCTGATCGTGGTTTTTGACGACGCTTCTGTCCAAAGACACGTTCAACCACGTAGCATCAAGAGAAATCCAATCAGTCCGAGATCCTTTATTCTCAAAAACCCTAAAAAGGCGTAGGTATGAAATAAAGAGGCGAGCGCACGTTCTAAAACAACTGCACGTCTATGGTGGAAAACAAATAGGCAACAGCTTTATAAAGAAGAAGCAGCCGGTCAAGCATACATTAATCGTGTTAATTGGAGAGTGTAGAAAATAGTTGAAAAAAAAGTAACTGATAATAAAATCAGTAATGTCCAAACGGAGCTGGAAATGTCAATGTGAGTTCTTCAGTATTTATATAAACTTCAAACGTTAACGAAATAAAAAAGAAGATGAAACATAAATATATATTTATAAAGTAAGATTGAGAGACAGAAAAATATGATATGATTTCAGGCAGCAGCCTAGCTTTGTGCCTGTGATGTGTAATCATTCTGAGCTCAGGACACCGTCAGCTTCATCTCAGGATCAGGGCGTAATGTGTAGGGTTGGGTTTTATCCGATACCGGTGCCTACTCGGTATTTTTGAAACGGTTGTCAAACCGGTACTTTAAGAAACGAAATCGCACACACGTTGTCAAAAAACAATACCCTTTTATTTCCAGGGCCAAATTGAACACAGTATTAACTTAGATCTTTAAACAATATAAACCAATATAGAGAGTACCAGCCTGGGACTCTCTCCATTTGTCCGACACTGGCTGCTGCCGTTGAAGTGCTTGGCCTTTCGTCACGTAATTTATCAAACACGGTGATCGGCTTTTAAATAAACTCCATGCACCGTCAGATGTTTCATCAAATTAGAAGTGATAGCTCCCTTGCATGCTATTGCGTAAGACATGTGTTGCATGTCGCAGAATCTGCATCCTTAGATGTGAAATGAAGCCGAACCTTGGAGCGTTTTACTTTCGGCCTCTTTATTGATCCTCTCACTCATAATATAAGGTCTTTGAAACTGAAACCATTTTGGGAGAAGAAGAAAAACATTTATTAGGATTTCTTTTTTCTACATCATAAGATATCAGATACTGAGACGATCACTCAAATAATCGTCTGAATTGACGACTAGAAAAATCTTTAGTCGAGGGCATCCCTAGTGCACACTTTACTCAAACACTTAACTCCTGTGCCTGACTCGTGTCCCCTGCAGACAAACAGCTGGACCTGACCTCGGTGGACCTGAAGAAGCTGAAGGTGAAGGACCTGAAGAAGATCCTGGAGGACTGGGGCGAGTCCTGCAAAGGCTGCGCAGAGAAGTCCGACTTCATCCGCAAAATCACCGAGCTCATGCCCAAACATGCCCCTGCAGCCGCCAAGGCACGGACAGACCTGTAACCCCGAGACACACACCACAACACTTTGGACTTCATTTGGACCAGTGAGGAGGAGGAGGAGGAGGAGGAGGAGGAGGAGGAGATTTGTCTCACTTGTCTGTCTGTAAACTCATCTGGTAACTGGACACTGATTTAGAGTTCTGATTAAAGGGAACTGTGGGGATCGGGAGCTGTCCTCAACGGAAGCTGAACTCATACATTAGTCGAGTTTCTCCATAAATATTCATGCACCAATCTTCCAAAATGCCCAAAAGTTTCATGGAAATATGTAATTGAGCTGGAAAAACGTCTAATTGACAGAGTGAATCTTCCTCAGCTGAGAATAAAACCACCAATAAGTCGAGTAAGAGGCTCAAAACGTATTCTCCAAAAACTCCCACAAAAAGTGGATTTTGGTTCTCAAACTGACGAGCACCTTCACCAATATTTGTGCAGAAGCATTCTTTTAAATAGCTTGTTTGAATAATAGGTCCTTTAGGCTAAACGTTTTTTAAATGACTTCACAGCGAAAGAAATGAGACCAAAACCATCTGTTAGTCGTCTTAGAGTTTCTCCACCAATATTTGTGTAACGCGCCTCCTGCAATCCTCTCTTTACCCAGATAAGTTATGAAGCGTGAAAAACGGCTCTAAAAATGACTTATTCGGCCGAGTACATCTGAGTGAAAGCACCGAGTCCACTGAGGCACTGGGCAGCTGCTGAAAACGTGACCGACGCTCCAAAAGATAGTTTCTATATTTAAAATAAAAGAAGTCCTTCAGTGCCAGCTCCATGTCCTCTACCCACAAGCCACTGCTGCACCACCAGATCCAAACGCCAAGGTGCTTCTACTTTAAAGGCCTTTAACCCCCCCCTCCCGGCTTAATGCATCCTGTTAAAGGGGAAGAGCTCGCATTACGTCGCTGCATTTCCTCCACCATACAGCCCTGCAGATCTCCCAGTCGTCCCAGTGTGGCAGGTGGAGTCTTCGTCACCGTCTTGGTTTGTTTTGGAGGCCGGCAGAACATGGGAGCCCGTTTGGACCCAGAATGAGGACTGTGTTTCATGAAGGAGGACACAGGACAGGATTTTGTTTAAAGGCCTTTACTGTAGAGACCCCCCCCCCTCCCTGAACCTCCAGTTTTTGTTTGACAACAGTCACCGTATTGCGACCGGGGTCAAACTAAATGTGCCATTATTAAAAAAACAAAAACCTGAACGTGACGTCTTATCTTCTTTCTGTATCACCCCCCCCCCCCCCTCTCTGCAGGGTTACAGCGCCATGCAGTCCTGCAGAAACAACGTTATCGGTGTGAAAGCAGCCCCCCCCGTTTTATAAAAAACAAGTAAAAAAAGGGTTCAATCTCGAAATACTTGAGGTTCATCGCAGTTTACTCATGAATGTCAGAAAAGCTTGTTCCTGTTGAAGTGATTATTTCTGGGGTTTTGGAGAGACATTTAAAAACCTCCAGCAGAAACGGATTATGATCTATTGTTGACATTTACTTGACCCCAAAAACCAATCTAGAAAATCAAGCAGATGAATCAGCAATGGAAAGAGCTCATTTGCGCCTGGGTTTGATAAGGAATGCTTGTCCTGAATCAGGTGCTTTTATTTTGAAAATTCAGATGAAATTGAGCAATTTTGGTGAATTTGGTATCCAAATAAGTTTTGCACTCATAACATTTGGGTGAGTTTTGTTAAAGCACATTTCTTTGATCCTGTGGCACCATTCCTAATACATATTTATTATTAGGTTTTTTACTTTTACATCCTTTTCTAATTTCTAGTGTTTATTTTGGGTCTTTGGTTTGGCTGATTACCTCCTGATAGTTCCTGTGGTGTCATCCAACAAGGCTTTGGATCATAGGGTTGTTTAGATTTAACAAATAGATCTGGGGGGTTAAAATATTAATCCTGAAGGTTTGACCCCATGTGCTGTTTGTTAACACGGAGGGAAAACCTGCAGTAGAAAGTCCTCCAGGAAGGGGTCCATATTTAATATTTGATGTAAGCAGACGGTGAATACTTAAAGCAACGTGATGAAGGGTTTGTGGAGCTCGATACGGGAACGTAAAATGTGCTGTTTCACATTTACCTGTCGTTTGTTACCGCTGTATGATTCTACTTTTTCATTAAAACATGAAAAGTCAACGGAGGGTGATTTTATTTCCTGAGGAGACACTAAAAGGTTTCTGATTGTGAAGGGGTTTCAAATCTGGATCTTTCCTCTGGAGACCTTTTACTAACATAGTTTCTCTACTAAATTATAGAGCACAATTCATGTTTTCATTGCCAAACGAAAACTGGAAGAGGATTAGGAGATGTCTCTTTTTAGATCTGAGTTAAAAACCACCATTTTTATTGAAAGAAAATTGAGTGAACTCTGAGTTTAATCTCTGAAATTAAATTAAAATCTATTGTGTCAGATCTAGAAAATAAATGTATGTATCCTTAATCCTCGTCCATAGAAATAACTAGTAATATAGGTTTTTAATAGGGGGGGGCATATTGATGTAATTCTAAGTAAACATTTGGTTTCAGTCCACTTCTTCTTGTTAAACAGAAATATTCCCCAAACTCAAAATGAGTTGGATAAAAGAAACACTATTTGAATCAAATCCATCACTTAAATAAAGTCCTCATCCTCAAGTACGATAAAGCGTTTTGCGTCATGATGTCAGGTTACGTTGCGTCCTCGCGTCTGCCCCCAGTAAGGGAAAGTGCAGTCTATTATTATTATTATTATTATTATTATTATTATAATAATTATTATTATTAATAATAATACTGTTTGTAATAGTTGTGCCATATTGTTGTGATTAATAATAAATGAATGAAAAATTGTTTTTATATAACCTTTAAAATAAAAAAAGTTTTACGTCATGACGTCACGTCACGTTGCGTCATCCCCCTCCTCCTCCTCCTTGGGGAAAGCGCACATTCCTATTGTCCAAGATGGCGGCGTAGGGTGCAGGCTCTCCCAGGCTGGAATGTTTTTAACGGATTTTACGATTTAATTTTTGACCCATGTTTGAGTATCCCGCGTGCGAAGATAGTGCGTGCTTCCTGGATCTGCGTCGCGCTCCCTGACCTGCTGGAAGTCTGATTCCCGTCCCGAGTGCACCGGGAAGTTTGAGCTCCACCGCCGGCCTTTACATTATGTCCAAAAAACAGGGATAAAAATAATCTAATAATGTGTTAATAACTGATGAGAGACAAAGTAAACCCTATTCTCTTATCTCGAGACACTGCGAGTATTCCCGCGGTGATCGCGAGCTTTTTCCCCATACTGCTGGAACATTCCATTATGTTTTTTAAATAGGTATAATTAGACTCTGATACAAACCTTTTTATACAAAAAAAAGTATAACATATTGTAGATTTCTTCCCAGAATTGGGTGTTTTCTAAAGTAAACTTTATTTATTTAGCGTCCAGCTGCTGCAGTGTTTCCCGTCGTGTTTCACTCACCCTGCTGGAAGTGAGCTGCTCCACCACCGGGTAAACCATTCTGTTTATTAAACGGATGAATCAAATCTGATAAAAACGAACTGAAGAAACCGTAACAACATTGTTTATTTTCTACTGCATTGTATTGATTTCTAAACACAGTAAACACTATTTATTTGGGGTGTGTTTTCCCGCCGTGTTTCACTAACCCTGTTGACATCATGTTAATAGGATAAGCAGAAATACACGAATAGAAACGTACTTTTAAGCAAAAATACACACATTGTGTTCTAAAATAAGGCGTTTTACATACAGGTACATCCTGTTTCACTAACCCTGCTGGAACCATGACACTATGTCTATAAAATAGGGATAAATTGACAAATAAAAACGTACTTATAAGAAAGACAATATTATATTATTTCTGAAAGTGACCTCCACCACCCACCGGGTCGAGGATGAAACGCCAGGCCGGGAGGGAGAGCAGTCCGTCCGGCAGTAAGCGGGTCCGGGACCGGGAGCACCGGAGGGAGGACCCTCCTCTGGCTCTGCTGCTGGCCGAGAGCCGGGGCTACCACCGCCGGAGCCGGAGCCGGGAGAAGCCTCGCCCCCTGGTAGACCCCCACACAATACAGTCCCCTATACACTGAAAAAACTGTACTATGACAACAGATTACACATGATCTTATTAGGTCAGTTGGAAGCAATATTATTGCTTTCACTCAACCTAACATGATGATGTGTAGTCTGTTCTTCTCTTTATTTGATAAGCTACTTCAGTTGTAACTATAAATGTCCCCTCTGTGGGACTAATAAAGGATTTCTGGTTCTGGTTCTGCAGCCCCGGCTCAGGGAGGACCGTACGGCGGCCCTGGAGATCCAGCAGCACCGGGGGGAGCTCAGCCTGCTCGGCCGGCCCCCCCTCCGGACCACGGCTGCAGAACTCCCCTCACCCGCAGCCCGGCCCGGGACCCTGGAGTACAAGACGCTGCTCATCAGTAACCTGGGCGCGCAGGTGTCGGACGAGGACGTGGAGGACGCGCTGTTCCACGAGTTCAAGAAGTTCGGGGACGTCAGCGTGAAGCTGTCTCACACCCCGGAGCTGGGCCGGGTCGCCTACGTTAACTTCAGGCACCCGGAGGACGCCAAGGAGGCCCGGCACAACAAGTCCTCCAGGTGAGCTTCCTCTACTTCTTCTTCTGGGTTCTCCTCTGGTTCCTCCTCTGGTTCCTCCCTCTGGTTTATCCTCTGGTTCTTCCTCTGGTTTCTCCCTCTGGTTCTTCCTCTGGTTCTTCCTCTGGTTCCTCCTCTGGTTCTTCCTCTGGTTCTTCCTCTGGTTTATCCTCTGGTTCCTCCTCTGGTTCTTCCTCTGGTTCTCCTCTGGTTCCTCCCTCTGGTTCTCCTCTGGTTCTTCCTCTGGTTCTTCCTCTGGTTCCTCCTCTGGTTCCTCCTCTGGTTCCTCCTCTGGTTCCTCCCTCTGGTTTCTCCTCTGGTTCTCCTCTGGTTTCTCCTCTGGTTCTCCTCTAGTTCTCCTCTGGTTCTCCTCTGGTTCCTCCTCTGGTTCCTCCTCTGGTTTCTCCTCTGGTTCCTCCTCTGGTTTCTCCTCTGGTTCCTCCTCTGGTTCCTCCTCTGGTTTCTCCCTCTGGTTCTTCCTCTGGTTCCTCCTCTGCTCTGGTTTCTTCCTCTGGTTCTTCCTCTGGTTCTTCCTCTGGTTTCTCCTCTGGTTCCTCCTCTGGTTTCTCCTCTGGTTCCTCCTCTGATTCTTCTCTCTGGTTCCTGCTCAGGTGTGAATGAGTTTCTGCTGACAGTGAGTCTGACCTGTTGTGTCCTCTCTCTCTCAGGCTGGTTCTGGGTGAGAGGCAGCTGAAGATAGAGCCCATGTACGTGAGGAGGCGGAGCGTCACGCCGCCGGACGCCGGCTACGTCCCGGTGCACCCCCCCCCTTATCCACCGTACCGGCAGCGCTCGCTGTCTCCCCCCGGCAACATTAGAGACCTGCGGGCCCGACACTTTGCCCTGGAGACGCTCAGCAGGGAGCGGGACCGACTCCTGGATTATTATGGGATGCTGGACGACAGGGGCCGGCCCTACGGCTTCCCCCCCACCCCCGTGGTGGAGGACCTGAAGCCCGAGGACGACCAGAGGGCCACCAGCAACCTGTTCATTGGGAACCTGGACGGCAACGTGACGGAGGTGGAGCTGAGGCGGGGCTTCGACAAGTACGGCGTCATTGAGGACGTGGTCATCAAGAGGCCGGCCCGCGGGCAGGGGGGGGCCTACGCCTTCGTGAAGTTCCAGAACCTGGACATGGCTCACCGGGCCAAGGTGGCCATGCAGGGCCGTCTGATGGGAGGTAAACAAACCGTCTTATTGTTCTACGGTCTCAGTAGAGGAGAGCAGCGCTGCGGCACTTCCTGACGAATGATGGCCGACTTTCCGGTAGCCAGTGAAGGGAGCGGAGGAGTGGGGTGGAGTGGGAGAGCTGTGGGGGGGGGGGTTGAAGACGGGCTGCAGCTTTCTGAATCAGCTGTAGTTGTCGGGTGGGGTCAATATCTGTGTCTTCAGTCTCCACTGGACAGAGGTCAACCCCTCCTTACAGATACATGAGGAGGCTAATGATGCTAGCATCGATCATCAGAGGGTGAAAGTCAAAGTAAAGACTGTAGGCGCTGCATCAAAATATTAAACTCTGCGAAGGAAATCCAGTTTCAGTGTTAGTAATTATTTGATCGTTGTCTGACCATCGGAACTGACGTTGGAAAAAAAGGCTCATTATTATTTGCATTTTATTTGTTGTTGATTGGAAAGATTCAGAATGTGTTTACCTCCAGAAAGGGGCGTGGCGTAGAGGGAAGGTACCGGCTGCTCTCACCTGGACTTTAATGTGTTATCCATGTTACCGGCTCCCCACTAATGAATGGTTTCTGATTCGAAGGTAACCCCATCAAGATCGGCTACGGGAAGGCCAACCCAACCACCCGGCTGTGGGTGGGGGGGCTTGGCCCGGGGAACTCCCTCGCCGCTCTGGCCCGCGAGTTCGACCGCTTCGGGAGCATCCGGAACATCGACTACGTGAAGGGGGACAGCTTCGCCTACATCCAGTACGAAAGCCTGGACGCCTCGCAGGCCGCATGCACCCAGATGAGAGGCTTCCCTCTCGGGGGGGCGGAGCGCCGGCTCAGGGTGGACTTTGCAAAGGTGGAGGAGAGCCCCCCTCCCCGGGTGTTCCCCTCCGGGTACCAGCCGCCCGTTGCGCCCCCCCCCCCCACACTACGAGGTCCTCGGGGAGACATTCGGCCGCCATCGCAGCCTGGAGCGTGAGCTGAGGGCGGGGGCCCGGGAGCGCGCCTCACCACCCCCCCACAGAGAGAGAGACTTCAGTCCCACCCGGAGCCTGGAGAGGAGGGGGGGGGAGGTGTTCGGGAGGCGGGGGGCGCGGAGCCGCAGCCGGAGTCGGGAGCGCTGGCTGAAGGAGCGGGAGGAGAGGCGGGGTGGGCGGAGGAGGAGTGCCTCTCCGGACCGGGAGGGCAGGGCGAGGGTGAGGGGGGGGCCCCGTCTCCCCCGATGCCAGTCCAGACCGAGCAAGGGTCCGAGCCCCCGACTCCACCACGGAGCCGCGGGAGCCCGAGAACGGGGGCCGGCACCCCGTCGGCCACGAGGAAGAGCCGCCCTCCAGCCGCCACAGCAAGAGATCCGTCGATCACCACCCCCCCCCACCCTCGGAGCAGCGAGGCCCTCCCCCCCATCCCTGCGGACCCCGCCTCCCCCCCCACCTCGCTGTCGGAGTTTGCGGCGGCGTCCCTGGTGAAGACGTGGCACGGCTTCTTCGCTCTGAAGAACAGCAGCTTCCCCGCGGAGCTCTTCCTGCTGGAGGGGGGGGCCGCCTTCTTCCACGCCGCCCTGCAGGCGTCCCCCCCCGGCCAGCTTAAGATCGCCCAGCGTCTCCGCATGGACCAGACCCGGCTGGATGAGGTGCGGCGCCGCGTGAAGCTGGGCCGCCCGGACGGGTTCTCGGTGCTGCTGGCCCTGCAGGGCCCCGTGGAGCGCCGCGGCCCCCCCGAGCCCGGTCTGCAGGCGCGGCTGCTCAGGCACCTGGTCACATACCTGCGCAACAAGGAGGCGGCGGGGGTGGTGAGCCTGCCCGCCGCCAAAGAGGGGGGGGGGCCTGGCGCCATGCTGTACGCCTTCCCCCCCGGCCTGTTCTCCCAGCAGTACCTGCAGGCGGCCAAGAGGACTGTGGGTAATCTGGACGAGGAGCACATGGTGGTGGTGATCGTCAGCGACACCAACTGATCTGAGGGGGTGGGGGTACATCCTGGTAAAGAAACACTACTCTGAATGTTGAAACCCCCCCCACCCCCCACATGTCCTGAGATGTTAGACTCTGGGAGAGGAACTACAGACTCTTTTTACTGATTTATTCCCTGAGACTGCTCTCTGACCTCTACAGGGGGGGTCTCATATGTCCCTCCCCCAGATGAGTAGAAGCAGGAGATCCAGCTAACTGGGCCGCCCTGATTTGACATTTTTTTAAGCGGTCTGCGATGAAAGACCCCCCCCCACTAAATGCTTGTTAGCGACACTAATTGATGGACCCTCTGCAGAGTCAGAGAGGAACTGCAAACACTCCATGTTTCTACGTCTTTTACTGTTTGATCCCTGATAATGAAACACTACTCACCTCTTCAGGGGGGGTTTCACTGTTTTTAAATGTCTCCTCCAACAGAATGATCCCTTGTGTGCACCTCAGTCTCCTTCATACGGTCATGTGTTCGCTGCTTCACATGTGCAAGACGTGTTTTAAAGCGTTTTAAAGAGGTGAAAGCACTCCTGAGGGTTTCATAGTTATTTTACTTTGGGACGTTCCTGCATTTCCTTTAAGTCCTCTGTTCGATGTGGACGTGAAGCTGGTGATATGTGAAGCGTCTACATCCCAATACTTCTGTTAGAATCCCCTCTTTTATCTTGTAAAGTGTGTGAACGTTAAACGCTAAGACTAGAACAGGGTTAAAGGAACAGGCTGAGTGGTGATGCAGGAGGGATCGTTCTGCAGGTGGACCTGTGAGGCACGCGCTGCTGCTTTTATACTCCAACACTAACCTGACGATTGTTTATCTGCTTGTTTACTTTATTTCCTGTTGTGTATATCCAATCTGAATGTGTGTGTGTGGGAGGGGCAGGGTTTATACACAGTCGTTGTAAATCTCACGGTTCTCACTCGATCATTCCAAAAAGTGTCTGTTGGTGCATGCAGGTGTGTGTGTGTGTGTGTGTGTGCTGTTATACTGGTGCGAGGTCTGATCATATTACTGGCTCAGATTTTATATTGTATGCAGACTTTTATTCCATTTTAATACAGAAATCCATCCATCTCTGACCCCTCCTTCTTGTCCATGTTTCAGGTATCACCATACCATGCTGTATGGATAGTGACAGTGTGTGTAGAGGGTATGTCCACAGTGTGAATATGTAGCAGCTGCAAAGGCGCTAATTGAGTCAATGAATTACAAATCCAAAAGGAGAAAGCTGTATTATTTGCATCGGTGCGGGTAACACCCCATAAAGTGCAACCTGATTGATTTGATAAATGTCTTTATAAATATAAGACCTGTCGGAGCAGAGCTGCTGATATTACCTGAAGGTTAGGGGCTTGGCCTGGGAACTAGAAGGTCACCAGCTCAAGTCCCCGAAAGTCCAAGTGCTACAGAGGTGTCCCTGAAGGCACCGTTCCCTACACTGCTGCCAGGGCGCCGTACATATGGCAGCCCACTGCTGCTAACACTACGATGGGTCAAATGCACAATTCTCAAATTTCCCCACCGGGATTAATAAAAGAACATCCAACTCATCCTTATCATTACAACTCAAAGATAGAGACAACACTTTCAGCGCTGACCAGATCAGTGTCCTTTGATGCATCCCTTCACATTTGAAATACTTGATACACAAAAGCTGATCTGAAATTAAATCTGGTCAGATAATCGTAGAGTTAATGATGACATTAGCTGTAACACTTTAATGATCAATCATTATAAAACACATCAGAGATATTATTCTGAAACGGACCAATCAGACAATGAGTACTTTTACTGTCACTACTTTAAGTACATTTAGAGGAGAGTACTTTCTACTTTCACTGGAGGAACATTTAGAATACTTCTACTGTGACAGAGTATTCCTACACTCTGGTACTTCTACTTTACTCAAGTACAAGACCTGAGTACTTCTACTTTACTCAAGTACAAGATCTGAGTACTTCTACTTTACTCAAGAACAAGATCTGAGTACTTCTACTTTACTCAAGTACAAGACCTGAGTACTTCTACTTTACTCAAGTACAAGACCTGAGTACTTCTACTTTACTCAAGTACAAGATCTGAGTACTTCTACTTTACTCAAGTACAAGATCTAAGTACTTCTACTTTACTCAAGTACAAGACCTGAGTACTTCTACTTTACTCTAGTACAAGATCTAAGTACTTCTACTTTACTCAAGTACAAGACCTGAGTACTTCTACTTTACTCAAGTACAAGATCTGAGTACTTCTACTTTACTCAAGTACAAGACCTGAGTACTTCTACTTTACTCTAGTACAAGATCTAAGTACTTCTACTTTACTCAAGTACAAGACCTGAGTACTTCTACTTTACTCAAGTACAAGATCTGAGTACTTCTACTTTACTCAAGTACAAGATCTAAGTACTTCTACTTTACTCAAGTACAAGACCTGAGTACTTCTACTTTACTCAAGTACAAGACCTGAGTACTTCTACTTTACTCAAGTACAAGATCTGAGTACTTCTACTTTACTCGAGTACAAGACCTGAGTACTTCTACTTTACTCAAGTACAAGACCTGAGTACTTCTACTTTACTCAAGTACAAGACCTGAGTACTTCTACTTTACTCAAGTACAAGACCTGAGTACTTCTACTTTACTCAAGTACAAGATCTGAGTACTTCTACTTTAGGGGACAGTTGCAACATTGCTGATTTCTCCAATCAGGAATGAGATAGTCATGACACTCCTACTGCACATGCTCAGTAGGCCCCTCCTTCTCTCTGGAAGGTAGCAGCCAGTCATCGTGCCTTCTGGGAGAACTGGAATTCATGGTAAAAAAAGTCACTTTTTTTATGACCAGATTTTTGTCCTACTGTCTGAACTGTTTAAGTATCGAACTTTTTAGTTCTATAGTTTTAATGTGCAGTGTCTTAGCTCTTAACAGACTTAGGTACCATGTTTTAAAGATAATGTGTAAGGCTAGCATCGCTAGTTTTAAGATGGCTGCCTGGGGGGGGGTGTCCCCACATGGTGTCCCCACATGGTGTTGCAACTGTCCCTCATGACAAAAATAATGACAATTAGATAAACAGATATAAAAGGCAATTCAGTGGTTTGATAAAGAACATGTTTCAATAGCCAGGTGTCGCTCTTTGTATTTCAGCAGATTGCTTTTTTAGAAGTCAGCTGCAGTGTTTCCTACATTCTCTGTTCTGTTTTTTCAGGATGCCACGAGACAGGAAAAGGACAACCGATAGGGGTGTCCCTCTACCTGTTCTGTCCTCAGCTGCTGGTGTAGTGGGCAATGAAGACAGGACAGTGAGGTCTGTGGCAAAACAGTATTCAATTTGCCACACAACCCTCTACCACTTGATTAAAAAGAGACAGAGGCTAGGTCCAGGAGAGAAGAGGACAGTTCTGCAGTTCCTCCAGTGCACGCTGGGGGTTCTGCCTCTTTTGCAGTTCCTCCAGCGCAAGAGTTCTCACCTGAGACTGTAAGACCTCACCCCAGAGCAGGACCACGGAAGATGACAAAGGCAAACGGTAGGAAAAATGCAAATCGGCCATCTTGACAGACACCCCCGAAAAGGAGGCTTTGGAGAAGGAGAAAGCAAAGGTTAAGAGGAAGCCAACAAAGGTTATGAGAAAACTGACAAAGAACACACCGGAAACAAGCCAACAAACCCAGGTAGGCCTAAAGAAACCCAGAAGAAAAAGCATACAGTGAAGGACAGTCGCTCTGAGGAAGAAGAAGGGTTCTACATCGTCTGTTTGGAGAGCTACTCCAGACCAAGAGAGGTGTGGCTGCAATGTCGGCAGTGCAAGACATGGGCTCATGAAGCCTGCACTGATGGGAGGTGCATTTACATTTGCCCCAATTGTGAGTCAGATGGGGAATTGTGAATACTTGATGCTTTACTTAAAATAATCAGTTTGTGTGCTTTTGGTGGTGGAATGTGTTACTGCTTGTTACTTCAGTTGTAAACTTCAATTTTTTTCAGATGAATAAAAAGTCCCGTAGCAACATCCGGGTGCAATGTCCTTTATAGCCCAACATTAGCCTCCTTTAGCTTAGGGGTGGAGACGTGAAGTCATGTGACCGTGCTGTAGTTCCTTTATAGCCCAACATTAGCCTCCTTTAGCTTAGCGGTGGAGACGTGAGGTCATGTGACCGTGCTGTAGTTCCTCTATAGCCCAACATTAGCCTCCTTTAGCTTAGGGGTGGAGACGTGAAGTCATGTGACCGTGCTGTAGTTCCTTTATAGCACAACATTAGCCTCCTTTAGCTTAGCGGTGGAGACGTGAAGTCATGTGACCGTGCTGTAGTTCCTCTATAGCCCAACATTAGCCTCCTTTAGCTTAGGGGTGGAGACGTGAAGTCATGTGACCGTGCTGTAGTTCCTTTATAGCACAACATTAGCCTCCTTTAGCTTAGCGGTGGAGACGTGAAGTCATGTGACCGTGCTGTAGTTCCTTTATAGCCCAACATTATCCGCCTTTAGCTTAGCGGTGGAGACGTGAAGTCATGTGACCGTGCTGTAGTTCCTTTATAGCCCAACATTAGCCTCCTTTAGCTTAGCGGTGGAGACGTGAAGTCATGTGACCGTGCTGTAGTTCCTTTATAGCCCAATGTTAGCCTCCTTCAGCTTAGACCCCCTGCAGTTTGCCTACAGGGCAAACAGGGTCACGGATTATGCCATCTCCCACCTGGACCAGAGGTTTCAAGGTTTCAAGGTTTTATTGGTCACAGCACATACAACGTATATGCTGGCAATGAACATTTTATACCCCATGCTCCTCCAACAATTCAACATACATGGTGCAGATAAGATAACAACACTAAGGATGTAAATATATACATATGTGGAATTAATTTAAAGTATTTCAATACACTGTACAGTAATTTAAATACTACACCAGGGGTGCCCAACCAGTCGATCGCGAGAAAATGTTGTGTGCAGGCTATCCTCCTACTGTTGTGTAAAATAGGCCTACATTAAAACTTCCAACTTCAAACATCTTAAATAGGCACAATGAACTGCTGATCGCGTGAAGCAGTGTGTAGATGTGTGCAGCTATAGTAAGATCAGGCATAATCAAACATCTCAGGCGCTTCTGTCTATCTGCGCGCGCAGGGTATGGTTGCTAGGTTCTAACTAAGGACTCGGAAGGGCGTGAGAAGCTTGACTAGAGCGACTGGATACTCCCATGGCGGCAGAAGCTAAAGCATCTAAAACTTATCAATTTCATGAATTCTATTCATGCTACTCTCAAGAAACCTGGTGCAGACCCCAACAACTTGAATCATTTCCGCCCAATCTCTAATTTACCGTTTCTCTCCAAGATACTCGAACAAACAGCTGCAGCACAGGTCCACTCATCTGAACCACAATAGTCTTTTTGAAGAATTTCAGTCCGGTTTCCACTCCTCACACATTTATCATTCCGACTCACTGTACCTTCTGCCCGCTTGACCAGCATGGGGTGGTCAAGCGGGCATATGCTGCACCATTTACTAAAAGCAAATTCCAGATGCAGGTTTCCATAGGAGCAAATGAACTTCCAGTTGATTAGGTCTGCGTGTGTCTCTGACTGATCATGTCATAGTTATTTCCTGTTAATGTGTTGAAGGTTGAGCATTAGCTCTGACTGAGCCAGAGGGGAGTTTCTGAGAGAGGGGAAACAGGGAGGAACAAAATGAACCGTCTGGTTTGAGTTTTTTTATGCACATATTTTTGGACAAAAGCCACGCTTGTTTGGAGAGCTGCAATAGGGTAGATGAGCAGAAGCTGGAGCGCTGTGAACATGAATGTAGCTGCCTGAGTGATGATCAGCTGATGTTATTTATGGGATGATTTTAGAAAGACGTTTCGATGTTTAAATGATGAGGCCAAGTGGGATTCTGAGGAGTGGAGACATGCCTTTAATATAATATATTTGATAAAGTCTGTTACAGGGTTCAATGGCAGAAACAACCACCATCGTGAGCTTCTGCCGTACAATCCAGACCACGTTTATCAAAGTACTGTTTGCTAATGAACTCTTCTGTCTGAAATGAAAAAGGATAAAGATCAGATTTCCTTTCTTTGTTTCTTTTTTTTCTGAGGACAAAATTGGAACCTGGAAAAAAATCTGAGAAGAGTTAACATTTAGAAAAAAAGTCAAAATTCTGAAAAAAAAATCTAAAAACTGAATTCACTTTCAGTCGGATCTTCCCAAAAGAATTCAAATGTGGCCTTAATCCTCCTCAGTATTTATATATATTCAGAAAACACATTCCTCTTTCTGAAAATTCAACATTTTGTGTAAACTTGGTAATAAAGTGGCTCTGATTATAAATCGTGTGGACATGTATTCATGGGGGGGGGGGGGGGGGGGGGGTCGTGTACAGACACAGGATATATATGCTTTGATTTTGAGCTGAAATCACCAGGAGTCTCTTCAATCATCTTTAAAGTTGTTCCACTGCAGGAGACTACATGGCAGGCAGACCCAACAACACACGTGTGTTTCTCTCATACAGCTGACTTCATAAGAGTATCCACTGTAGAGTGTGTTCTCCTATCACTTACATCTCAGTCTGTCTTCTACATGTCCCCCGGCTCTTGCGCTGGCTGCTGTCAGATGAATTATGAATGTAACATAACTGGATATAGATGACTGAACACTACACTGACATGTTTGTGTTTTACTTTCATGCAAACTCACACTTAACTGTCGTGTAAATGCATTTACATGAGAGTTCAAATGTTCAATTCTAATTCACGTGTTCCTTTTGGGCTCGGAACAACAGCAGCAGTTGTAAAGCAGGGTTTAATAATGGGTACTCCTGCTGCCAGAGGAACACTGTGGATCAATCACCTCGGGGTAAATGCTTCTAATGAAGGGTTACTGGTTGTTCCTCGCGTGTGATCCAGAGCGAACACCGGGGGGCAGTGCAGGCTCTCTGGAGAAGTACAGTATGTCCTCTGAACTCAGAACACTGGAGCTGCTGGTGTGCAGCTGATTCGATCTGTCAGTTATTTCGTGTGACTGTACTGAATCTGAAGTAACCATTTGAAATCACGAGACAACTGTGTGTGTGTGTGTGTGTGTGTGTGTGTGTGTGTGTGTGTGTGTGTGTGTGTGTGTGTGTGTGTGTGTGTGTGTGTGTGTGTGTGTGTGTGTGACTGAGTGGATCATCTCATGTCACAACATCTCTGATCTCAGCACTTCATATTTTGATAGCGAGTCTGCGACCACACCCGGCCTCAGCCTCTCAGAGACTCGGTGTGTTTCCTGAAGTCCTCCGGTACGGAGTAAGGCTCAGTTCTCCAGCGGTGCAGACCACCAGCACTCACTGCAGCTCTCCCGGCTGGCCGCAGGGGGCGCTGCAGGCTGCCCGAGGAGAAACAACCCTCTGTTTCCAGAAGAGGAATCCTGAAGCCTCTTCAACAGCTCCCAGTGAAGGCTCTGCTCCGGACCAACAGCTTCATGTTCCTCTTCATCATCGTTACTTTAAACATTTCTGTTGCAGGAGGAGGAGGAGGAGGAGGAGGAAGAGGAGATTCTATTCCTCCACACACTACATTTACTTCTTTTTATATATATATATTTTTTGGGGCTTTTTGCCTTTAATCGGAAAGGAAAGTGGAGAGTGACAGGAAGGTGGGAGAGAGAGTCGGGGTGGGATCCGGAAAGGACCACGGGTCGGGAATCGAACCCGGGTCGCCGGCATACGGTGCAGGTGCCCGAGCCAGTTGCGCCACGGACCGGGCCGCACTACACTTACTTTTTCTCCACATATTTTACTTTGAGTTGTTTTGTTCTTCTTGTATTGCGTTGATATTTCTTCTGATATTTTAAATATTATTCTTTATTATTTGAAAGAAAGGTCCAAACGTTCCTCTGGTGTTGCTGTGAACCGTTCTGAGGGTCTCACTGAGACCTTATCTCTGCTGTAACCTAACGACGGAGCTTTGGAGAAATATCCCCACCACGTCGGAGCTTTTCCAGTTTCCAGATTTAGTGGAAAACTGGAAACTGGAAAAGCCGAAATCCATCCGAAAGTCTGACCTGAGATCAGCAGGTCGAGCTAATGGGGGAGAAGCTCCAGTCTGCAGGATTCACCTCCTCCCCCTCCTCCTCCTCCTCCTCCTCCTCTTGTTTTATTGCACCCCCCCCCCCCCCGTCAGTGGTGATGGATCAGGTCTTGAAATTGCCTTGTCAGACCTCTGGAGCATCTGCTCCGTGTGTGTGTGTGTGTGTGTGTGTGTGTGTGTGTGTGTGTGTGTGTGTGTGTGTGTGTGTGTGTGTGTGTGTGTGTGTGTGTGTGTGTGTGTGTGTGTGTGTGTGTGTGTGTGTGTGTGTGTGTTGTGGTCTTTGAAGTGGAGGCAGCAGATGAGACAGGAGCTGCTCACTTTGCAGTAGATCAATGTTTTGTTTGTGGCACACAGACACACACACACACACACACACACACACACACACACACACACACACACACACACACACACACACAGACAGACACTGTAAGACACGCTTTATATACTGACTAATAACATATATATACATGAGCACAGACAGATTCCTGGAATTACAGGGTGGTAGACAGTATGTGTGTGTGTGTGTGGGGGGGGGGGGATATATGACCAGCTGTTGAGAACCACTTTTATCTGAAAGAGGTAGTGTGTGTGTGTGTGTGTGTGTGTGTGTGTGTGTGTGTGTGTGTGTGTGTGTGTGTGTGTGTGTGTGTGTGTGTGTGTGTGTGTGTGTGTGTGTGTGTGTGTGTTGAGAGAGGAGACAGCCATTCAAATATGAATAGCACTAAAATTCAACAGAGACAGAGACAGCTTAATGACCCTGAACGTCCCCCAGCGCTCCGGTCCCAGCTGTGTGCGTCTCTCTTTAGTGTCCCCTGGTCTCCAGCTGTGTGCGTCTCTCTTTAGTGTCCCCTGGTCTCCAGCTGTGTGCGTCTCTCTTTAGTGTCCCCTGGTCTCCAGCTGTGTGCGTCTCTCTTTAGTGTCCCCTGGTCTCCAGCTGTGTGCGTCTCTCTTTAGTGTCCCCTGGTCTCCAGCTGTGTGCGTCTCTCTTTAGTGTCCCCTGGTCTCCAGCTGTGTGCGTCTCTCTTTAGTGTCCCTGGTCTCCAGCTGTGTGCGTCTCTCTTTAGTGTCCCCTGGTCTCCAGCTGTGTGCGTCTCTCTTTAGTGTCCCCTGGTCTCCGTTGTGTTGGAGCTTCTTGCAGCGTTTGGTTCCTGCAGCTTTTAGTAAACTGCTCATGTTTCCTCTGCTGAATGTTCTCTAGATGCTGCAGATGTTTCTGTGTCTCGCTGTGAAAGGAAACTCGTCAGCGGTTTGTCTTCAGCAGGTTTTATTTTATTTATTAGAACATGGATGGAAACAGAATCACATGGGATACACAGAAAGAGACACAGGAAGATGGAGGAACAGAAGTATCTCCTCATAGACTTTATGTTCAAGTGCAATACACTGTTCACCCCGCAGTGTGTGTGTGTGTGTGTGTGTGTGTGTGTGTGTGTGTGTGTGTGTGTGTGTGTGTGTGTGTGTGTGTGTGTGTGTGTGTGTGTGTGTGTGTGTGTGTGTGTGTGTGTGTGTGTGCAGTATAACTTGGAATCATGTTAGAGTAAAGTGGTGTGTGTTCAAACCTCCTTCACAGTCCCAGAGTCTGAATCCTGCCACACCTCCACCTGAGGAGAGACTCTAACCCCTCTGACCTCCGCCTGAAGGACACCACACAGGGAGGCTGAAACAGGAGGAGGAGTGTCTCAGCTCCCTCAACACGTTTAAATTACATATTCTGAGCCTCGGTGCAGATGCATGCTGGGATTCAGACCCTGATCCACTGTAGCCCTTTCATTTCAGCCCTCCCCCCCACCCCCCCAGCACCATGTGACCCACACACACACACATACACCAGGCTGAAACACACACTCCTGTTTTTTGCATAGACATCGATTCAAGTCGGACTCATGCAGGCGAAAGGAAGTAAAACCGTGAGACGATTCAACACCGAGGTTATTTGACTTTATAAAAATAAGTGAGCCTGTTAATATACCATGTCATCTTCATCATGGTCTTCATCATCATCATCATCATCATCATCATCATCTGTGTGGCTACTCATCCGGCTCTTATATTGCTTCAGGTCAGTGCAATGTGTGTGTGTGTGTGTGTGTGTGTGTGTGTGTGTGTGTGTGTGTGTGTGTGAGGCCAAGCAGACATGCAGCATTTAGGCTCTGACGCTCAGGCGGAGCATCTGATTGGTTTAAAAACAAGGAAATAAATATAATAAATTGAATTCAAACTAAACGACGTTGCTGCTTCTTCCACACAGAACTAGAATACATAGAGAAAACTCAAAAATAATCTGGTTATTGATCAGCGAGGAAAGGTAAGGGTTTGAACATGTGATTTATTGTGAGTATTACGCTGCATTTGAATTATTTTGTATTTAGAATAAAGCACCAAAACACTTGAAAAATAACTCTTCCAATATTCAAAGCAAATACCTTTTAAAGGGCTCGGAGTGAATTATGAATATGTATCCTGTGTTTATGGATCCATGCACCAAAAGGTATTTCAGATCTGGATTTGGATCTGCTCCTGATGTCTTCATCATGATCCTGTAGCGAGCGAGCGATTAAATGTGCAGTGAAAGGCGATTAAAGCGTCACAGTGTGGTCCCTGATTCATGGATCATTACATGAGTATTATACAAGATAGATCAAATATACAGAATACTTGTAGGTGAGACGAAGGGCAGCTTTGAATGCATCTCAGGACACATGCAGCACGGGTCTACGTTATTCTAGTTCTGTGCACGCTGAAGGAAGCAGCAGAAACACAGATTATAGTGTGTGTGTGTGTGTGTGTGTGTGTGTGTGTGTGTGTGTGTGTGTGTGTGTGTGTGTGTGTGTGTGTGTGTGTGTGTGTGTGTGTGTGTGTCTGTGTGTGTGTGGGTGTGTGTGTGTGTGTGTGTGAATGCTACACAGATAGCACGTGATTTACCTGCAGCCATGTCGGGAAAAGAACCACATCACATCCTAAAGTCTAAATATAATACTCCTCTTAATAAGTTAAAAAAATACAACAAAAGACGCGTTCAAAAAAAGATCTATACAACAAATACTCGAACCGAAGAAGAGGAAGTATTAGTACACACATGGTATACAAAGATCAGCTCAGTGTCAGTGACCGGGATATAACCTCTGAGGGAACGTTAGTCAATAAATATGCGAGTACACGATATATAAGAGGAGTCAGAACGCTGGAGAGTCTCTATGGCTTTAACGGCTCGGCCGACACCTCCGTCTGCCCGCCGCTCCGAGGCGGGGACACAAAGTGGGATCACTGGGAACGAGATGCTCTTTAGTCTCTGTTTTATCCAACCTTCAGGATGGTATTTAACTCAGGATTTTTAGGAACAGGAAGGAGAAAAAGTATGGAAGTCAGGTTTAAAAAACAAACAGTAACAAATAAAACATTAAATAATAATTTAAAAAATACTAAAAATCTCGTCAGAAAATAAATAATTAGAATAATATATTTTATTATGATTACAATTATTTTAGAAAAAGAAAATAATCATTAAAATTAGATTTTTGTTCAGATATTTTTATCCCACCCTCTAAAATCTGTCATAGTTTTTCCTTTGTGGCGGGTAGAAGTACTCAGGTCTTGTAGTTGAGTAAAGTAGAAGTACTCAGATCTTGTACTTGAGTAAAGTAGAAGTACTCAGGTCTTGTACTTGAGTAAAGTAGAAGTACTCAGGTCTTGTACTTGAGTAAAGTAGAAGTACTCAGATCTTGTACTTGAGTAAAGTAGAAGTACTCAGGTCTTGTACTTGAGTAAAGTAGAAGTACTCAGGTCTTGTACTTGAGTAAAGTAGAAGTACTCAGGTCTTGTACTTGAGTAAAGTAGAAGTACTCAGATCTTGTACTTGAGTAAAGTAGAAGTACTCAGGTCTTGTACTTGAGTAAAGTAGAAGTACTCAGGTCTTGTACTTGAGTAAAGTTGAAGTACTCAGGTCTTGTACTTGAGTAAAGTAGAAGTACTCGGATCTTGTACTTGAGTAAAGTAGAAGTACTCAGGTCTTGTACTTGAGTAAAGTAGAAGTACTCAGGTCTTGTACTTGAGTAAAGTAGAAGTACTCAGGTCTTGCACTTGAGTAAAGTAGAAGTACTCAGGTCTTGTACTTGAGTAAAGTAGAAGTACCAGAGTGTAGGAATACTCTGTCACAGTGAAAGTATTCTAAATGTTCCTCCAGTGAAAGTAGAAAGTACTCTCCTCTAAATGTACTTAAAGTAGTGACAGTAAAAGTAGTCATTGTCTGATTGGTCCATTTCAGAATAATATCTCTGATATGTTTTATAATGATTGATCATTAAAGTGTTCTCAGAGCTGGTAAAGGTGCAGCTAGTTTGAATGGCTTTGTATACTGCAGGGTAGCTGCTGGATTTACTGCAGGTGAACTACAGTCTGATTTAAGGGATTATATTTACCATCATTCATCCTAATCTGCCTAGCAACTACAGGGATCAAATACATGTAGAGTAGAAGTACACAGTAGCAGAAAATGGAAGTACCTCTAAGTTATACTTAAGTACTCTGAATAGAGTACCAGCTGCACGGAGACTGCACGCAGTGACTGGTTTGTGATGGAGGAAGAGGAGTTAAAATAATCTGCAAATACAAATGGTGGTCCGGCTGTATGAGTTATGGTTGTGGGGGGAGGGGACAGAGGGGAGCAGAGAGGAGACCCTGAGAGTTTCATAAACACACCGACAGGAAGAAGCTGCTGTACACGATTGTCTTCTTTTGCACACGGAAAAACATCTGGGATAAATTCAGGGTCGTGAGAGATGGGGGGGGGGGGGGCGGGTTATTCCTTCATCTGTATTTGCATTTATGTGGAGTGTATAGACAGAGTTCTGATTACCCATGAGCCTTTGCTGCACCTGTCCATCACACAGACCAGGATGAGGAGGGTCAGCAGAGATAAAACTACGGCTGTGATTTAAAGGGTTTCTGATGAAGCATCAAGTCAAACTGAAGAGGTGAATCCACTTATCAGGAGTTATTAGACCAGCTTCAGTGATCTTTCTCAGGGTTTTTTCTCCGGCTGGGACGTAACGAAAAACCTTATTGAGACTATTCATGCAAAAAACCGTCAGACGATTAGCTCCTTTACCTGCAGGACTCACAGTTGATCTGACGTAGCTTAGCATTAACGCTAAAGGAAACGGAATGGTATCTTTATTGCCTCACAAACATCTGAAACCCGATGATCCCACTTTGTCTTTTTTGAGTCATAAGAAGAAAGAAATAGGAGGTTTTCAGGCAGAGGATGAAAGGGAAGTGAAAGTGCCCGTCCACCTTTAAAAACCTCCTGACCCGGAAGAGTCTCGCTGCAGATCAGTGTTAACCCGGGACACGTTGAGGACCACAAGTTAAAATGTAGAGTGGGGGTGTCCAGCTCATTGAACCTGCAGGATGCTAACCTGCAGATGTTGCGTTAATTAGCATCTGCAGACAATCCAGGTTTGAACCAGAAATTGTCAATTTTTGATTTTGATTTTGATGAATTTTGGGCTGATATTGAAGTTCCAGAGGACTCTGGATCATTGGTACTGAACAGCTGAGTCCGATCCAAATGATGCAACAATGCTAATTGATGCTACCTATGCTAACTGTTAGCATCCTGCAGGGTCTGGACAATCCCTACTATACATTTCTAAATCTTTGGGGTCTGAACCTGTCCGGACTCTCGGATCAGAAGCTACCCAAGAGATGCTAACCTCCCCCCCTCCCTCATCAGTACGGTGCAAACTTCTGTCTCTCCGGCTTCTTCATCCCGTTGACCGAGGACGAGATCTTCGCCGTGTAGGAGGCGAGCGCCGCCTGGACGGGGGCTGCCGTCTGCATGGAGCCCGGCAGCATGGGGGCCCCGAGTGCCGCCGCGGAGCCCGGGGAGCCGGAAAGCGCCAGGTAAGGGAAGGACTTCATTCCTAGGAGGCTGGAGAGGGGGAGGGCGTACGGGGCGCCCAGCATCTGAGCATGGGCGCCCATCGCTGCCAGGGGGGAGGAGGAGGAGGCGGGGGAGGCGGGCTGGGTGAAGCTCATGGTCAGGTCAACGGGTGACGGCATGGAGGAGGACTGGGCGGTGGATTTGGCGGTCTCTAAACTGGAGGGAGGGAGGGAGGGAGGGAGGGAGGGAGGAGGAGGAGGTGGAGGGAGGGGACGGAGGGTGGAGGAGAGGGGGGGTTTGGATGGAGAAGGGTTAGAGGGTTAAATCAAAGACATGTTAAAATAAATAAAGCAAAAGGATCTCTGGAGAGTAGAACTGAAATAAATCATAAGACGGGTGAGTGCTGCTTGAGGCAGATCACTGTCGGGGGGGCGCTGTACGGATGGGGGGTGTGCTGTAATAGTTGGGGTGATGGCTTGGGAGGGGGCTTTGGGAGGAGGGGACAAAACCATCATAGATACATTAGGATGGACGGTTCAGAGACAGGAAGCAGGAGCAGGAGAGACCCCCTGCTCCTCAACACCTGTTCAGATACAACACGCCTCTGAGACATGACAACATCTACACACTTCCTCTGGGGGGGGGGGGGGGGTAATGTTTGACAGGAAGTCTCGTCTGTGTGGCTGACAATCAAATGTAATGGAAACGAGAGGATCCTCACCTCCTCTGACCTGACCTTTCCAAATGAATGAGGCTGACCCACAGTGTGTGTGTGTGTGTGTGTGTGTGTGTGTGTGTGTGTGTGTGTGTGTGTGTGTGTGTGTGTGTGTGTGTGTGTGTGTGTGTGTGTGTGTGTGTGTGTGTGTGTGTGTGTGTGTGTGTGTGGCAGGGGCTGTGGGAGTTTTGAGTGAAATATCAATTTCCTCTGGAGTCTAATCATGAATCTGCATATTCATGAAGCTGCTTTGTGTGAGTCTCTCATATCTGGGATCTGATTAGAGAAACTGCACGACGGAGAGATGGACTTCTTCTCTTTGTCACGTGCAGCGCTTCGTCTTTATCGTGTCAACAATTGTCCCGTTACGCATCCTGAAGATGTTTGAAGTATGTATGAAGCATCACTGTACATACTACTGAACCACTTCTGAGTTTAGGGACTCGTGGTGCTGCCTGATTTCCTGGTTTAGTGCTGACTCTTCTACCAGGTCTTAGGACTTAAAATGCCAACTAATTTCCAGGCTTACAGCTGACTTTTTGACCGGGTTTAAGGACTCATCATGCCGACTCATTCCCGGGTTTTAGGATTGATAGAGCTGATTTATTTGGGGGTTTTTAGACTCATAATGCTGAATCATTTCTGGGGACTCTTAATGCTAACTCTTTCCCCGGGATTGAGGATTCATTCCTGTAGGTTTCTAAAGTAACATTAGCAGTTGTTGTTGTTGTTGTTGTTGTTGTTGTTGTTGTTGTTGTTTACACTTCCCTTCAGCGGGGATACTCACCAGGAAGTGATCAGGTACTGGGCCAGGTTGATGGCGATGGCCGTGCCGGTGATGGTGACATGGCGGTCGCTGCTGCCGTCGATCTGACTGCCGATCTTGATCTGAGCGCCCGACACCTGCCGGATCTCGTTGATCTTGGTGCCCTGACGACCGATGATTGAACCAATCAGCTGCGAGGAGTACGGAGAGGATAAGGATTTCAATTAAGAACGGTTACTCGTAACAAAGCATTTCAAGACTGTTAACCACAGACTTTATTTCAGGGTAACAACCAGAAACACATTCAGAAAACCATTGTCCTCCAGACCAGGGGACAGGAAGTGATCCAATGTTGAGTCATAATGCAGACTTACTTAAGGGTTTTAGGACTGAATCATTTAGGACTTATGAGGCCAACTCATTTCCAGGTTTAATGCTGACTGTTTCACCAGTTTATGGACTCATAGTGCGGACTCATTCCCGGGACTTGGGACTGAGAATAGCAAACTCATTTCCAGGTTTAATGCTGACGGCTTCACCAGGTGTTAAGACTCATAATGCCGACTCATACCATGAACTTACAACTTAAAATTGCAAACTCATTTCCAGGTTTCCTACTGACTCTTCTTTCTGGTTTAAGGACTCATAGTGCCGACTCATTTCCAAGGGGAAGACGGTGAGGATTAGGATTTAAATGAAGGACTTTTACTCCTAACAAAGTCGTTTTAAGACCAAAGGGTTTCCACTTTACTTCAGGACAGGACCCGGGTTAGTTTATTCTCCCCTCCTCTCCATCCGTCCTCCTGTCAGTGTGTGTCTCAGTAAACGGATCATCAACAGGTGTGAGTCTTTTCTTTGTGCTAATCCCGTCCTGCAGCAGAGTCTCCGTAACAATAGATCCCGCTGTCAGGGCGGACCGTGAATATGTCTCGTTAGATTTTCAAAAGGAGGCAAACAGCTGTTGGGAGGCCCTGCTCAGTGTCGAGGTGGTCATCATCTAAAATAAACCCCTCCAGTGAAGATTTATCTCATTCATTCATTATTTTAGTTGTCTTTTAGAAACAAGGAGGTATGAAGGATGTTAAGAGCTGCTGTTTTTACAAGATTTAGTGGCTTGTATTTTATTTACTCATTAAAAACATTCGGCCATTATAAATATTGGTCAACCATTAATAACACATTAAATTGAACATTAATGATAATAAGAACAAATAAAATAAATACAAAATAAATAAATAAATATAATAATAATAAATATAATAATATAATAATAAATATAATAATAATAAGAAATATAATAATATAATAAATATAATAATATTAATAAGTATAATAATAATAATACAGAAATATCTGATGGTTTGGAAATATATGAAGAAATTTTACATTTTGAGGAAATTTGTGGACATGAAAAAAGCACTGAAATAAATAAGTGTGATGCCATTTCAAGAAAACAAACAATATCTTCCACTGGCTTACAGTTTACAACAATAACCCTGACTGAGGTCAAAGGTCAGGGTGAGGTCCATAATAAGGAGCAGGTGGGGAATCAGTCACACACACACACACACTGAGGACACGGTGACAGCAGGAGCTCTGCAGATTTACAATCGACAATACACCTAACAACTAACATTAACTAGCTCTACGCGCCTGATTTAAACATGGATTTGAGCTGACGGTGTAGCTACTGAGCAACAGTATACAAACATGCACACAGTATGTTCTGTATCTGGATGAAATTGTTCTTTATATTTGACATGATGTTCTGAATGCAGGGTCCAGGTTTGATACAGGCCCATAAGAGTCAAAACTCTGTGGAGTCTTTCTCCATACTGCGCTCTCTTTCTGATCTTCCGTCATCCTCTTCTGACCTAAATCTGAGCTTTATTCACTTCGTGTCCTCCTCTTCCTCTTCATCCTCCTCTCAGTTCATATCCTCGCTGCTGCCTCTCTTTATAATCTCCTCTCGCTGCACCACAAACATTCCTCTCCCTGCAAGTCATCCGGACAAAAAGCACCGATATAGACATGAGCTGCGGCCGGCTATTCCTGGAAAGGGCTGTGTGTGTGTGTGTGTGTGTGTGTGTGTGTGTGTGTGTGTGTGTGTGTGTGTGTGTGTGTGTGTGTGTGTGTGTGTGTGTGTGTGTGTGTGTGTGTGTGTGTGTGTGTGTGTGGCAATAATGAAATGAGTCTATGGGAGACAAAGTGCCAGCTGACAATACCCAGGTCACAACCCTCCGTGTGGATCCTCCTCCAGCCGCGGGTCGACCCCGTTGAAGTTGAACGGGCTTCACTGTAACTGAGATCATGTTGAGATGTAATGTGTATTCTGAAAATCTGTTCTGATTTCGGGCAGAGGGGGTTAACAGAGATAAAGCGCAGTGGAGCGAGGATGTGTTTCAACCATGCATTAAAAACTATTTAATTCAGATACAGGGGAAACCACGCTTTGCATGTTTGGATAATGTTGCTCAGTAGCTACACCGTGAACAACAAATCAGGCGAGTAAAGCTAGTAATGTTAGCTGTTAGCTGTTAGCATCACCAACCTGCTTGGCTAAGTATCAAAGCTAATGGCTAAAGCTAACAGAGGTTGCACTTTACGATGCGTTGTTGCTCTATTCAGTAAAAATAAGTGGACGAAGGTTATTATAGAGTCGTACGAGAGGGAACGTTCACTTAATGCAGGTAAAGAGATGTTTTCACTGAAATATACAGTATGTGTTTTTATTTGTCACTGTGTTATTTACAGCAAGTCGGCCATCTTTGAAGGACTGTAGCGACTATTTCATTATTTTACACGGAGACGAGGAAAGATCAGCATGAGACGCTGAATGTGTTGAACTACAGGAACACAACCGCTGGGAATGTGATTTAAAACTGGACATGGCTTACAGACACTGGGAGATGAATTATGCATGATAAGCCGACGTTTGGTAGCACTCAGTTAGCTTAGCATTAGCTGTCCGGATGACTCTCATTAGTCCTGTAGATCTGAAGGTCCTGTACCGTTCGCAAACCTGACATGACTCCATATATTTAACACTTTTAATTCACCGACAGGTGTAGACCGTCAATCCCCAGAGAGGACTTCTCTTCTCGGAAAGATGTCACTAATGAACTGAATTGTTCTTTAAACAACACTCCTGTTTCCGCCTACAGCTTCTCTTCGTAAGGGAGTTTTTATTCTTCATACTTCATTCATTTAGGATGCAAGATGAGCGCTGATATGGACGGCTGTTGCTATAGACACTATCCCCCAGAATGCACCACGGTTCCCATTACCTATTTGCTTCATTACTAAGCTTCCGGTTTTGCGACATCCCTAAATGTAGGAACACATCTCCAACAAAATACATACCAGAGTTCAAGTCATTTGTTTTTCACTTTGTACGAGGTAAACACTTTTCAGCCGGAGAAAAGAATCCTCTGCTTGCACCGTTCCTGCACGGCCGACTGCTCTGGAGATGTGGATTATGGACTATCAGTTTAAAGCAGGAGGAAGAGGAGGAAGAAGAGGAAGAGGAGGGATCGGGGGCTATTTTTGGGTGATTCCCCGCCGCCCTTGTAATTTGGGAAGGTTTACTGAAGGAGAGAGAGACAGGGCTGTTGTTAAAGCTCTCACTGTGAGCTACAGGATGTCATTAAGCTGCTCATGGAATCACACACACACACACACACACACACACACACACACACACACACACACACACACACACACACACACACACACAGTCTTAGCTGCTGCTGCTCTTTGTTATTGTGTTTCAATCTGATCACTTGTGTGTGTTTCTCACCGATACGACCGAAATCCTTTTTCACGGTATTTCCTACGAGTAGTGTCGCGACCCTTTCTGTCTACTGTGGACCCTCCTAATGATTCAGAGTCCCCTAAAACTTCAAAATCAACCCAAAATGAATCAAAATCAGCCCACAGAGAGAACAAAAAGGACCACTTTCTGGTAAAGGAATTCTGAAATTGAATCAGCATCCTCAACAACCCCCAAAACCACTCCTAGTCTGTCCAAATCCTCCAAGTCGTTTCTTAACTTCTGTGTGCTTATGCTAATTACTGCTGATTGCCCAACATCTGCAGGTCAGCATCCGGCAGTTTCTATGATTACTAAGGAGTCTCAACGTGTTGAGCTGCATGTTGTGTGAGGAGCAGCTGAGGGGGGAGTTATTGTACTCCCTGTGATGGATGGGAGAGGGGGTGTGACAAGCAAGAGGTCAGCGCTACGACCTCTCAGCCGTCAACACGTCCATCACATGTCGTCGTCCTTGAGACTCTTGAGAGGCTTCACTGCCTACAGATGCTCCAGTTATATATTGATATGATATATACATGAGAGGACTCTTTAAAGTAGAGACGCTACATACTGATATACACCTGAACATCAGCAGGAGAGGACTCTTTAAAGTAGAGACACTACATACTGATATACACCTGAACATCAGCAGGAGAGGACTCTTTAAAGTAGAGACGCTACATACTGATATACACCTGAACATCAGCAGGAGAGGACTCTTTAAAGTAGAGACGCTACATACTGATATACACCTGAACATCAGCAGGAGAGGACTCTTTAAAGTAGAGACACTACATACTGATATACACCTGAACATCAGCAGGAGAGGACTCTTTAAAGTAGAGACTCTACATACTGATATACACCTGAACATCAGCAGGAGAGGACTCTTTAAAGTAGAGACTCTACATACTGATATACACCTGAACATCAGCAGGAGAGGACTCTTTAAAGTAGAGACACTACATACTGATATACACCTGAACATCAGCAGGAGAGGACTCTTTAAAGTAGAGACACTACATACTGATATACACCTGAACATCATCAGGAGAGGACTCTTTAAAGTAGAGACTCTGCATACTGATATACACCTGAACATCAGCAGGAGAGGACTCTTTAAAGTAGAGACGCTACATACTGATATACACCTGAACATCAGCAGGAGAGGACTCTTTAAAGTAGAGACTCTACATACTGATATACACCTGAACATCAGCAGGAGAGGACTCTTTAAAGTAGAGACTCTACATACTGATATACACCTGAACATCAGCAGGAGAGGACTCTTTAAAGTAGAGACTCTACATACTGATATACACCTGAACATCAGCAGGAGAGGACTCTTTAAAGTAGAGACACTACATACTGATATACACCTGAACATCAGCAGGAGAGGACTCTTTAAAGTAGAGACACTACATACTGATATACACCTGAACATCAGCAGGAGAGGACTCTTTAAAGTAGTAAATGAAAGTACTCACATCGTTTGGAATGAGGAGCTCCTGAGATGAGGTCTGGGAGTTAGTGTCCACTCCTGAGGGGGGAGAGAGGGGGAGGGTTTCTTGAGTTGTAGCTCTCAGAATAAAACAATGGGAGTGAATCTGCTCTCGCAGCAGGGAGCGTCTGATGAAAGTATATCATTACTAACATAACGAGCTTTAATGCAAAGTGTTGACACGTATTTGGAATAAGATTGTTCTGTTTCAAAGGTAGTCGCGAAGAGCTGTGACTTCATAATAAAACACACACACGCACGCACGCACACACACACACACACACACACACACACACACACCTCTTTGTTTATATTTTGTCTTATTTTGACATTTTTCGTCTCTGTTCGTTTGTGAAGCACGTTGAGTACACCTTTGTGCATAAAAAGTAATATAGAAAAGAAGTATAACTTTTTTGTCTCTTATGGTGGTGTGTGTGTGTGTGTGTGTGTGTGTGTGTGTGTGTGTGTGTGTGTGTGTGTGTGTGTGTGTGTGTGTGTGTGTGTGTGTGTGTACCCGGTAGTATCTGTGCAGCTGATTGGCTGATGGCTGCCAGGCTCTGCTGCTGCATGGACAGCTGGTGGAGCTTGGCGAGCTGAGAGGAAACAGAGGAGTCAAAATAAGAGAAGATTAGATTTACTTTATTAATCCCAGACTGCAAAGATGTATACATATATATATATATATGTGTATTCATATAAATACATATATATATGAATACATGCAGTAGAATATGAACATAATAACAATTAGACTGTTGAATTTAGAAGATGTTATACATTATTTACAACATGTATGGATCTTAAACACAGTATAGATGAAAGTGTAAAGTGAGCCACAGGAAGCGTCACAGAGTTCAAAGGTTAACGTCTCTCACCTCTGAGTGAGGGATGCCGTAGTGACTCTGAACTGCGTACGTCTGGAACAGAAACAGAATTGATCATTTTCACTGAATCTTTCATTGTGACATCAGCCCTGAGATTCAGAGGCTGCAGCATACTGAACCGCCTCCAGCGCTTCCTGCAGTGCTGGTATCCACAGTTAGATAATAGAGTTATCACTTGTTATTTTCTTGGTTCTCTTCGCACATTTTTTGATGCTGTATTGTTTCGTCTTTTCTTAGTAGGCTGACTTAATTTTCTTTTGTGGTTTCTGTCTTTTTCATGTTTGAAATCTTTCTGTTAGTTTTTATAATTTTTCTGACTGAATTGTTCTGTCATCTTATTGTTTTCAAACTAGAACCAAGAACTAAAAGTTCAAACCTGAGTATTTTTTCCTGCTTCATTAGTCCTGAGTCTGTCAGAGCCTCTGTGTTTATCTCTCAGATCATTTCAAGAGTTTTCAGGCCTTCAAATCCCAAACTGAACTTCAAAGAGAATGAACAATTCCACCGTGTGTGTGTGTGTGTGTGTGTGTGTGTGTGTGTGTGTGTGTGTGTGTGTGTGTGTGTGTGTGTGTGTGTGTGTGTGTGTGTGTGTGTGTGTGTGTGTGTGTGTGTGTGTGTGTGTGTGTGTGTGTGTGTGTGTGTGTGTGTGTGTGTGTGTGTGTGTGTGTGTGTGTGGTTGTATATTGCGGAGACATTCTGTGTGTCTCCCTGAGGCTCACACACCTTATATAATAGTTTTTGGGAGTTGTTATCCTGACGCAGACTGCAGCTGAACTCCTGACAGAAAACTGCTCTGCTCTGTTATCATGTAGAGTCCAGCCCGACAGGACATTAAAGGTGTTTCACGGTACAAAGCAGTAAAAGATGATGGGGATGATCCTGCTAAACCAAACATGTAAGCATCATAAACGTTTGTTTGACACAGAGACAACATGGAGTCATCCCATTGGCTGTCTGTTCTGTCCTTTATGTAATGCTTCACATGATCTCACTGTGTTTGAAGGACTCTGACCTGTGCCGGCTCTCTGCGCTGACATGAATGAATGTTAGCTGTGATTGTTAGCGTCTGGTTCAAGGACAGCGAGCTAATGACGGCGACACTCTCGCTGCAGGAAACTGACCTCAGTTATGATGTCATTTATACACAGTGCCCTTCACATGGGAGCAATTCACGAAGCAGTCAAATATTACAGATATAGAAGATAGATAGAAGATAGAATCGGAGGATGAAACCCTCTTTATTAGTCACATACATGCACACAGCAGAGCACACACAGTGAAATTAGTCCTCTGCATTTAACCCATCCTAGTACTAGGAGCAGTGGGCAGCTATTGTGCAGCGCCCGGGGAGCAATGGGGAGGGGGGATTGGAGGTGTCCGGTGCCTTGCTCAAGGGCACCACAGCAGGGCCTAGGAGGTGAACTGGGACCTCTCCAAGTAGCAGTCCACTTTCCGTATTTCAAGTGTTCGGGGACTTGAACCGGCGACCCTACGATTCTCAGTCCAAGCCCCTACTGACTGAGCCACTGCTGGACTATATACTCTAGCCATGTGCATGTAGCATCCATTAGCCATGTGCATGTACCATACATTAGCCCTGTGCATGTACCATACATTAGCCCTGTGCATGTAGCACCCATTAGCCCTGTGCATATAGCACGCATTAGCCTGGTGCATGAAGCATACTTTAGCCTTGTGCGTGTAGCATCCATTAGCCCGGTGCATGTAGCATCCATAAGCCCTGTGCATGTAGCACCCATTAGCCCTGTGCATGTAGCACGCATTAGCCCGGTGTATGTAGCATCCATTAGCCTGGTGCATGTAGCACCCATTAGTCCGGTGTATGTAGCATCCATTAGCCTGGTGCATGAAGCATACTTTAGCCTTGTGCGTGTAGCATCCATTAGCCTGGTGCATGTAGCATCCATAAGCCCTGTGCATGTAGCACCCATTAGCCCGCTGCATGTAGCATCCATTAGCCTGGTGCATGTAGCATCCATTAGCCCTGTGCATGTAGCACCCATTAGCCCGCTGCATGTAGCATCCATTAGCCTGGTGCATGTAGCACCCATTAGCCCGGTGCATGTAGCACCCATTAGCCCAGTGCATGTAGCATCCATTAGCCCTGTGCATGTAGCACCCATTAGCCCGGTGCATGTAGCACCCATTAGCCCGGTGCATGTAGCAGCCATTAGCCTGGTGCATGAAGCATACTTTAGCCTTGTGCATGTAGCATCCATTAGCCCTGTGCATGTAGCACCCATTAGCCCGGTGCATGTAGCACCCATTAGCCCGGTGCATGTAGCATCCATTAGCCCGCTGCATGTAGCACCCATTAGCCCGGTGCATGTAGCAGCCATTAGCCTGGTGCATGAAGCATACTTTAGCCTTGTGCATGTAGCACCCATTAGCCCTGTGCATGTAGCACCCATTAGCCCGCTGCATGTAGCATCCATTAGCCCGCTGCATGTAGCACCCATTAGCCCAGTGCATGTAGCATCCATTAGCCCGCTGCATGTAGCACCCTTTAGCCCAGTGCATGTAGCACCCATTAGCCCAGTGCATGTAGCACCCATTAGCCCAGTGCATGTAGCACCCATTAGCCCAGTGCATGTAGCACCCATTAGCCCGCTGCATGTAGCACCCATTAGCCCAGTGCATGTAGCATCCATTAGCCCGCTGCATGTAGCACCCTTTAGCCCAGTGCATGTAGCACCCATTAGCCCAGTGCATGTAGCACCCATTAGCCCAGTGCATGTAGCACCCATTAGCCCGCTGCATGTAGCACCCATTAGCCCGCTGCATGTAGCACCCTTTAGCCCAGTGCATGTAGCACCCATTAGCCCGCTGCATGTAGCATCCATTTTGTAATAAAATAAAAATCTTTCCTTTTATGTTTCTGTCTTTTTTGTCCTTTTTTCGTTTAAATTTTTTTAAATTTTCTTTCTTTTTCTTCTTTTTCAGTTTTTTGTAATTTTCCTGTCATTTTGTTATTGACCCTTACCCCCCCCATACTCACTTGCTGCATGTCGACCCCTCCCTGAGAGACGGAGAACAGAGGGTGGGAGCTGAAGTCTGACGCTTCGAACACCTGAGAGAGATCATCGTGAAGTTAGAAGCTGTTTGACTGAATATTCTTCAGAGTGATATCCCGCTGAGGAAGAAGAGGAAGAAGAGGAAGACGCTCTCCATGTTTCAATCAGAGGGACAGCTATCATCTCTACTGACAGCACCGATAAACCACAGCTCTGCAGAGATGCTGTGTTTCAGTAAAGTGTGACGTGACGTGACACACACACGCACACGCACACGCACACACACACACACACACACACACACACACACACACACACACACACACACACACACACACACACACACACACACACACACACACAGATGCAGCAATTAAACATCAAGAGCTCTAGACCTGATTCTCCACTTTTAATTGGAGCGAAACCAGGACAGTTTTTTTATGCTTCCTGTGTTGTTCCCTCTCCTGTGTATTCTTTAGGTGCTAAAATCCCTGTTTCCAGCTGTGTGAGCAGGTAGGTAAGGGGTTAGTACGGGCCAATTTATTATCTGTTAATAACATTAGATTTTTGACACCAAAACGTCAGCATGTAGCATGTTCTGTTAGCTCAACAAACCCAGGTGTGTGTTCCTCAGAAAGAGCCTCGTGTGCTCTGTGATTGGATCATTAACAGGCAGAGTAACGTATCAGCAGAACATTGAGAATATGTTTCATTACGCTGACGGGGGATTCACAAGGAATGGATTGCAGCTGCTGATATTTTTAAGGTCTGATTTGAAAGATATCTGTGCTCATTTCATTTAAACACACACATCGTTTTTCAGCCGAGGGAAACTGACCCGCAGCTGCTCTGAGGGGATGGTTTCACAGCATCCTCTGGGAGAGACTGCGGGAGGACATGAGACAGTGAATCTGATCTGAGGTGCAGATGCTCTGATGAGGAGCTACGAGAAGAACCAGAACATCTGAGACAACTGCAGACTGAAGCTCATAGGGACACTTAAGGATAACTCTCACTGACAGGAGGTGAGACTAGGAGCGATACAGTGTGAATTTAACATTCTGAGAAAACAAAAGAGAATTTTAGGTTTTGAAAAAAGTCAGAGTTTTCAAATTCAACATTTCAGAAACAAGTTCAAATTCTCTGATTATGAGAATAAAGAACTTAAACCCTGTTTCTTTGTCAGGTAAAGGTTGATAAAGCAGGCAAAGCTATGCTAACTAATAGCAATTACAGGAAGTGCCAACATGAAGCCGTGTGGAAGCGCCCGATGAGGCGGCAAAGCACCGGGTGAATTAGCGCTGATAGCTCATTTACTGTAATGACAAGCAAATAGCACACGAGCAGAGAGGAGTTTGGCTCGGCCTCACAGTTAGTGTGCATCTCATCCTCTGGGGGTGCATTTCGATAATTACAGTTTTATTTTGATCTTATTCACGCAGGTTTTAACAAAGCTGCGTCGTCCTCTTGTGAATTCCCCCTGAGCGTTCACATGGTGTCTCTCACCCAGCGCCAGGCAGAGTCTGACAGTCTGAGCGGTTTCCTGAAGCCTTCCTCACAACAAGTCTGCACATCATTTTGCACAAAAACATTTGACTGTCAATTTATGCTCAAAAACTACATTTCATTTTCCAGTCTTGACTTTGAGTTGCTTTGATCATGGAATCTAATTGCCTGAGTCAGTTTCCTCAGTGTTGGTGCAATCAGCTCTTATTATGCTTTCCTCTAAAGGCCTTTAGGTCAGAACTCTGAGAAACAAGTCATCATTTTGAAGAAATAGTGGGAAGTACTAAAAACTCAAAATGTTCACACACTCACAATTTGGAAAAGAAATCTGAAGTTTGAGATTTTGAGAGAAAGTCTGAATTTTGAGAGAAAAGTCAGACTTTCAGAAGGCAGCGGACATGTTGGAGTCTGCTTAAAGTAACTGCAATAAGACGCATACATTAAATGAAGAGCTGTTCAGTAGTTCTTAAATAAAGGTGTTACAGTAAATCATGACGTTATGATCCTGAAGCAACACTAAATATCTCGCTGTGTACCTGCTGCTAAAATATTGAGATGATATATGTAATGTTCTGTGTCGATGCTGAATGATGGAGGTCATCCCTCTCCTCACCTGGTTTCCTGCCAGCAGCACCGGGTTCGGGCTCGGTCTGTAGGGGACGGTGGCTCCTTTAGGCGGAGACTGAAGAGAAGCAACAGAAAGGGTATGGGGTAAAATACTTCACTAACAGATATCATCACGAAACTTCCCCACTGCATGGCTGACATCAACACAGTAAATACGAATAAATATGTGCAGGATTTAAAATCTGAAGCGTCAGACATCGAGGGCCGCTGCAAACAGAAAGAGAGCTCAACGCTCGTGGACACAGACAAATAAATATATATCTTATTTATTATGGTCAGTGTGCATCGTATCCCAGCATGCATTCTGTGGCAGGTAAAGCAGATCAAAGGATTCCTCACTTGACCTCAAACAGAACGGAGGGATGGGACTCCTGCAAACTCTTTGATTCAGCTCTTGAAAGTGAGTCAGCGGTTTTCATTTATCTTTTCCTATCCAACATTACTCTGCTCTGAAAACCAACGAGCTGCACAGCCTTTGATTTACACTCATAATCTCTGAGACAAAACCTCTGATTCATTATTACACAATCATGAATTGTAGACGTCAGAGTTTCCACTGAGAAGATCATGGAGAGGAGGATGGATTCTCATGAAAACGCTTTGATTGAGAGGTATTAAAAAACACATCAGGGAGGGATGAAGCAGGACTGTGTGTAACTTCATGTCTGACTTGTTGAGCAACGAGAAGTTAGATCAAACAAACAGAGACGGGTGCTAACGCGCTACAGGAGCCCAGAACTCTTCCATCATTACAAACACTCTGCAGCTTCAGAGAGGATGCAGAGATAGAAACACAAATCAGAACTCAGACAGAAACATCTGCAGCAGCTCTTCAACACATGCAGCATCTAGAGAACATTCAGCAGAGGAAACATGAGCAGTTTACTAAAAGCTGCAGAAACCAAACGCTGCAAGAAGCTCCAACACAACGGAGACCAGGGGACACTAAAGAGAGACGCACACAGCTGGAGACCAGGGGACACTACAGAGAGACAAACACAGCTGGAGACCAGGGGACACTAAAGAGAGACGCACACAGCTGGAGACCAGGGGACACTACAGAGAGACAAACACAGCTGGGGACCAGGGGACACTAAAGAGAGACGCACACAGCTGGAGACCAGGGGACACTCAAGAGAGACGCACACAGCTGGAGACCAGGGGACACTAAAGAGAGACGCACACAGCTGGAGACCAGGGGACACTAAAGAGAGACGCACACAGCTGGAGACCAGGGGACACTAAAGAGAGACGCACACTGCTGGAGACCAGGGGACACTAAAGAGAGACGCACACAGCCGGAGACCAGGGGACACTAAAGAGAGACGCACACAGCTGGAGACCAGGGGACACTAAAGAGAGACGCACACAGCTGGAGACCAGGGGACACTAAAGAGAGACGCACACAGCTGGAGACCAGGGGACACTAAAGAGAGACGCACACAGCTGGAGACCAGGGGACACTAAAGAGAGACGCACACAGCTGGAGACCAGGGGACACTAAAGAGAGATGCACACAGCTGGAGACCAGGGGACACTAAAGAGAGACGCACACAGCTGGAGACCAGGGGACACTAAAGAGAGACGCACACAGCCGGAGACCAGGGGACACTAAAGAGAGACGCACACATAAAAAGGGAAAAATCTGAAATTTGATGAGAAAATCAAAAGGAAAAACAAAAAGTGTGAATTTGTTTGAGAAGATGATTAGGGCCACATGAAGAAGGAGTTACAAAATGGTGCGACATTTTAAAAAGTTTTAGGAAAAAGTGAGAAATAAAAAAAAATCGGCAGTTTGAGATTTTGAGAAAGAAAAAGTCAGAAGCGCTTTGTGACGGTCAGGATTAGAAAGCTAGACAACACACACTCTTACCTCCAGGATGACGGTGCAGATGAGCTTCACACACTGGATGATGGCGTCCTGGTTCCCCGATATCGTGACCTCCCTCTCTGTGGAGTTAGGAAGGAGATCCCCCGCCACCTGCACCTGCGCACCTGTGGTCTGCACACACACACACACACACACACACACACACACACACACACACACACACACACACACACACACACACACACACACACACACATAACCTGCTGTTATATATTTAGAGATGCGGGGGGAGGAGGAGAGGTCTGACAGGGGTTCTGAACAGCCGTAATATTTGTTGTTTTGGTTCATAATTCATAAGGTCATGTGTCAGATCAGGGGATAACACACAGGCTGAAGATTCGACAGACACTCAGAGTGATGGAGAGGAGGGATTTATATTCAGACAACCTGCAGCATCAGCACATCATCCAGAAGCGTAAGTACAACTGGAATTTATTCACCTAATATTCCTCATTCTTTAAAACAGTGAAAGCAGTGAAAGCTGCAGACAAAGTAGAAGTGTTTGGATCTGAATGTCCCTGAAAAAGAGCCCCCAGTGAACCTGAACATGAGCACACTGTGTCCTCTTTAAAGGTCATTTGACCATCATCTGTCCCCCCGGCTCACCTCTCGGATCTCCTTGATCTTGGAGCCTCCCTTCCCGATCAGAGAGCCGCACTGGCTGGCCGGGATGACGAGCCGCAGAGTGACCGGAGGACGGCTGCTCACCGCGCCGTTAGCCACCAACGCTGACACATCCTGAAACAGAGGGTGGGGGGTGGGGGGAAGGGTTCAGTACTCAGATCCCCTTCTTATGTAAAGGTAGAGAAGTTCTATCGGCTAAATGTACCCTCCTGTCATGTTTGTTTCTTCTCCCCCCTTTACTTTGGTGTTCCCGGTCTGTTTAAACTGCTATTACTTTTGCATCCCTCATCCCTTCCTCCCTTTATCCCTCATCCCTACCTCTCTTTATCCCTTCATCCCCTTATCCCTCCCTCCTTTCATCCCTTTATCCCTTCATCCCTTCATCCCTACATCTGACATCCCTTCATCCCTGCCTTCCCTCATCCCTTCATTTCTTCATCCCTCCCTTCCTTCATCCCTTCCTCCCTGTATCCCTTCATCCATTCATCCCTACATCCGATTTTCCCTCCCTTCCCACAAAGTGTCACACTGGTATGAAAGTGAAAATACAAAGAACGGACTGAAGATATCTTCCAAAATGAACATGTTGTATTTAGATGTCTGAACACATTGTAGTGTTACCCATTCATTTCCTATGGCGGTCATTTTCCACATCATAGGTCCGATAAAAGTGGTGATCAGTAATACGATATGTTTAAATGCTTACTGTGGAGGACATCATAAGGCCTTGAAGAAATCAAATACAAAACACAATATCTATGATTGATGAAAGCAGCATCAACAGTCCTGGCTCTAGAATATCCCGTCATTCCGTTTGATCCCTGGGGGAGGTGGTGTCAGTCTGAGGCCAGTTATAAAGCAGCCGCTGAAAGGTTAGATTAAAAATCACTTGTCCGTCTCTCCTGTATTCCTGATGCAGATCACAGACTCCATATTTGCTC
>NC_086368.1:30624238-30669215 GCF_036324505.1 Eleginops maclovinus
CTCTCTTTAGTGTCCCCTGGTCTCCAGCTGTGTGCGTCTCTCTTTAGTGTCCCCTGGTCTCCAGCTGTGTGCGTCTCTCTTTAGTGTCCCCTGGTCTCCAGCTGTGTGCGTCTCTCTTTAGTGTCCCCTGGTCTCCAGCTGTGTGCGTCTCTCTTTAGTGTCCCCTGGTCTCCAGCTGTGTGCGTCTCTCTTTAGTGTCCCCTGGTCTCCAGCTGTGTGCGTCTCTCTTTAGTGTCCCCTGGTCTCCAGCTGTGTGCGTCTCTCTTAAGTGTCCCCCGGTCTCCAGCTGTGTGCGTCTCTCTTTAGTGTCCCCTGGTCTCCAGCTGTGTGCGTCTCTCTTTAGTGTCCCCTGGTCTCCAGCTGTGTGCGTCTCTCTTTAGTGTCCCCTGGTCTCCAGCTGTGTGCGTCTCTCTTTAGTGTCCCCTGGTCTCCAGCTGTGTGCGTCTCTCTTTAGTGTCCCTGGTCTCCAGCTGTGTGCCTCTCTCTTTAGTGTCCCCTGGTCTCCAGCTGTGTGCGTCTCTCTTTAGTGTCCCCTGGTCTCCAGCTGTGTGCGTCTCTCTTTAGTGTCCCCTGGTCTCCAGCTGTGTGCGTCTCTCTTTAGTGTCCCCTGGTCTCCAGCTGTGTGCGTCTCTCTTTAGTGTCCCCTGGTCTCCGTTGTGTTGGAGCTTCTTGCAGCGTTTGGTTTCTGCAGCTTTTAGTAAACTGCTCATGTTTCCTCTGCTGAATGTTCTCTAGATGCTGCATGTGTTGAAGAGCTGCTGCAGATGTTTCTGCAGATGTTTCTGTATGAATTTTGATTTGAGTTTCTATATCTGCATCCTTTCTGAAGCTATTCCTCCAGTTGTGTTAGCACCTGCAGGCCACCGTACTTCTTCCCTTTCTGTTTCCTAGTAAACATTTAGGAAACGATTGACGGACTCACAAAGAGCTGATGGAGTGGAGAGACGGCGGTGGGGAGCAGAGGCCTCCGGGGGATAACAGGCAGGAAGTAATGGACTTGTTATTGAATTAGAGGCTCTGCAAAACCAGAGCAGTCATTATTATCCTGCAGAGATCCTGACACAGCTGCTGATAACTGGATCCATTAACCCCACTGGCTGCACACCCATTAATCACAGGACGTTTATTTCATTTCTCTGGGCGCCTCATGCTCCTGCTGTGGGCGGGATGGATGCTCATGGACTGTTTGTGTGAGCCGTCATGTTCAACTGCACTCATTTAGCCCTTTATGGAAGCCTTAGGGTGTTGGTACTGGAGCGCAGTGGGACAGGAATGCTGGTTCCACTGCGCTCCACGTGGTCAAACAAATGAAGCTCAAGCAGGAAGACTGGTTCATTCACTCCTCAGCTGTTTCAATCAGGGAAGGAGTGAGGGGCTGGAGCAGGTCTGTGAGGCAGGAGGGGGCCTGGTGATGGAGGGCTTTGTGAGTGAGGAGAGGGATCTTGAAATGGATGTGTTGTGGGACTGGGAACCAGTGGAACAGATGGGCGGCAGAGTTCTGGATGAGCTGGAGTTTACCGAGGAGGCTCATCTCACAGATCTCCACTGTGTCTTGGCTTTTGAATAAATGCATTGAATTGGAATATGTTGAGCGTTTGGCCTCCTAAAAAAGGAAGTCTAATTTATGCTGCACGGCTTATCAAATGGGAGAAGTTGCACACTGCCCTTTAAAGATAATCCCATCACCGAGTCCCCAAAACGCCCTTTAGAGTTGAGTTTGAAGAGGTTTAAGTAGAGGAATATTTTACTTAATGATCCATCAGTAATCTGCCCTGTTGTCCTTTTCATACACGAGACCAAGCAGCACATCGGCTCAGTTTATCGGTTTATCTTCATCTGTGAAATTCTGACAATTGTAGGAAAAACCGTTGTGAAGAAACAGAGAGGGAGCTCGCTGCTCGATGACCCACATCCGTCTGATTCCTGCTCTCCTTTATGCAAAGACACGCAGCGCTTCTCCAGGTTTTACACACTAATTGGCAGCTCAGAATAAATATGAGGAGAAGAAGAAGAAGAAGAAGAAGACGAAGAAGAAGAAGAAGAAGAAGAAGAAGAAGAAGAAGAAGAAGAAGAAGAAGAAGAAGAAGAAGAAGAAGAAGAAGAAGAAGAAGAAGAAGAAGAAGAAGAAGAAGAAGAAGAAGGAGAGGAGGAGGAGGAGGAGGAGGAGGAGGAGGAGAAGAAGAAGACAGTAAAGATGATTTAAAGAGAGACAGGGAGGGACAGGAACAGGAGAGGAAGACAGCGATGAAAGATGCAGCGAGTCAGGGAGAGGGAGGAGGGCTCTGATGCAAAACATTCCTACATTAACCCATGATTCCTGTGCAAATAATTACTGATTTAAACCCAATTTATATGCAAAAAATGATTAAGTTACGGCACGATTCTTGTGCAAAGAACAGCTAAATTTACCCATGGTTCTTGAACAAAAGATGTATGTATTAACCTGTGAATTTGTGCAAAAGATGACTGAATGAGCTCATGACTCTTATGCAAGTAATTACTGATTTATCCTAATTCAAATGCAAGAAATTACTGAATGAATCCATGATTCTTGAGGAGGAAATATAGGAGAGAGATAAAACAGTGAAGTTGCTTTAAAGACGAAGAGGGACAGGAAGGCGGGGAATAAAGCGATGAGAGAGGCAGCGAGGCAGAGAGAGGGAGGACAGGAGGATCTTAAAGCTGCAGAAATATAGAGAGGTATAAAAGCAGGGGGGAGGGGGGGGGATTCAGAAGAGAATGGGACACTTCTGGCTCAGAGAGCAGGAAAAACAAACAACTCCAGAGATCACTTACAGACATCCATCCACACTGTGTTGAAAAGGCTTCAAGACGCACAGTACAGCTCAAACACCACACCCATGACACTGTTCCTGTGGGGGTTGTTTTTAGTAACTAAACTAAAGACATTTTTTCTCCCCTAATTAATTGATTGTGATGCGATTCTGTAGCAAGGATTTCTGATGCATCCACCATAATAATAACTGTGAATGATCTGTGGGAACCACTGTGTCCCAGTACAGCATGAGTCAGACAGAAAGACGTCTGATGTAAGGATGAACATCTGGAAAAAACGCTGTGTCATTGTTTTTATATCCACAGCAGAGTGTGAGAGAGTGTGTGAGGGTGTGTCAGGGTGTGTGAAGGTGTGTGAGGGCGTGTGAGGGTGTGTGAGGGTGTGTGAGGGCGTGTGAGGGTGTGTGAGTGTCTGAGGGTGTGTGAGGGCGTGTGAGGGTGTGTGAGGGTGTGTGAGTGTCTGAGGGTGTGTGAGGGCATGTGAGTGTGTGTGAGGGTGTGTGAGTGTGTGTGAGGGTGTGTGAGTGTCTGAGGGTGTGTGAGGGCGTGTAAGTGTGTGAGGGTGTGTGAGGATGTGTGAGGGCGTGTGAGTGTGTGAGGGTGTGTGAGGATGTGTGAGGGCGTGTGAGGGTGTGAGGGTGTGTGAGGGTGTGTGAGGGCGTGTGAGTGTGTGAGGGTGTGTGAGGGGTGTGTGAGGGCGTGTGAGTGTGTGAGGGTGTGTGAGGGTGTGTGAGGGCGTGTGAGTGTGTGAGGGCGTGTGAGGGTGTGTGAGGGCGTGTGAGTGTGTGAGGGCGTGTGAGGGTGTGTGAGGGCGTGTGAGTGTGTGAGGGTGTGTGAGGGTGTGTGGGTGTGTGAGGGTGTGTGAGGGTCAGTGTTGGGAATAGCGCCATTTAAAATAACGGCGTTATTTTTTCACTAAGTTATTACTGTTTCCGTCACTACAACGCCGTAATCGTGACTGAACGTTAAATGCACACACACACACACACACACACACACACACACACACACACACACAAACACGAAACAGATTCGAGGAAGCAGCAGAAATGGCGAGTCCGGAGCAAACCGATGAAAAGTTGGCATTTTCAGGGGTGAGATATAAGCACTACTTCAAATGTATTGAGGTCAAAGGCAAGAACGTGCATGTAAGGTGTACATTATGTCCAGGAGGGAAGAATTTGTGGACATCCGTTGTAGCAACTTTCAGTAACACAAATAGTTACTGTCTGTGGTAACTAGTTACTTTTATTATAGAGTAATTCAGTTACTAACTCTAATGAGTAACTATAACTAATTACATTATTAAAGTAACATTCCCAACACTGAGGGTGTGTGAGAATGTGTGAGGTTGTGTGAGGGTGTGTGAGAGTGTGTGAGGGTGTGTGAGGGTGTGTGAGGAGTGTGTGAGAGTGTACCAGATCGTACCAATCTAAACATCCTTGTCTCTCCCTCTCCCTCTCCTGCTCTCCGATTATATTTCCCTCCTCTTGTTTTGCTCTCGTCTCTAAAGCCCCGGGTCTTTTCTGATCTTATCTCAGTGAAAGGTCAGAGTTCAGATCTGATCACGGAGTTTCCCTGCAACCAACACAACATCAGACCTGCTGTTATGTTCTCCGATCAAAACTGATTTACAGGGCATGAAATGAAACGCGCCTGAGGCTGAAAGATAAAACAACTTCCTCCAACATTTAGTTCTGCTGATCTCTATATCTGTCTCCTACTTCCAAATCCAAAGGAGACATAACAGACATCTTCAGAGGAGAGGTATTCATCACTCTATTATACACACTGTATATTTGCTTAGCGGTGGTGACGTGAAGTCATGTGACCGTGCTGTAGTTCCTTTATAGCCCAACATTAGCCTCCTTTAGCTTAGCGGTGGAGACGTGAAGTCATGTGACCGTGCTGTAGTTCCTTTATAGCCCAACATTAGCCTCCTTTAGCTTAGCGGTGGAGACGTGAAGTCATGTGACCATGCTGTAGTTCCTTTATAGCCCAACATTAGCCTCCTTTAGCTTAGCGGTGGAGACGTGAAGTCATGTGACCGTGCTGTAGTTCCTTTATAGCCCAACATTAGCCTCCTTTAGCTTAGCGGTGGTGACGTGAAGTCATGTGACCGAGCTGTAGTTCCTTTATAGCCCAACATTAGCCTCCTTTAGCTTAGAGGTGGAGACGTGAAGTCATGTGACCGTGCTGTAGTTTCTTTATAGCCCAACATTAGCCGCCTTTAGCTTAGCGGTGGAGACGTGAAGTCATGTGACCGTGCTGTAGTTCCTTTATAGCCCAACATTAGCCTCCTTTAGCTTAGCGGTGGTGACGTGAAGTCATGTGACCGAGCTGTAGTTCCTTTATAGCCCAACATTAGCCTCCTTTAGCTTAGAGGTGGAGACGTGAAGTCATGTGACCGTGCTGTAGTTCCTTTATAGCCCAACATTAGCCGCCTTTAGCTTAGCGGTGGAGACGTGAAGTCATGTGACCGTGCTGTAGTTCCTTTATAGCCCAACATTAGCCGCCTTTAGCTTAGCGGTGGAGACGTGAAGTCATGTGACCGAGCTGTAGTTCCTTTATAGCCCAACATTAGCCTCCTTTAGCTTAGAGGTGGAGACGTGAAGTCATGTGACCGTGCTGTAGTTTCTTTATAGCCCAACATTAGCCTCCTTTAGCTTAGCGGTGGAGACGTGAAGTCATGTGACCGTGCTGTAGTTCCTTTATAGCCCAACATTAGCCTCCTTTAGCTTAGCGGTGGTGACGTGAAGTCATGTGACCGAGCTGTAGTTCCTTTATAGCCCAACATTAGCCTCCTTTAGCTTAGAGGTGGAGACGTGAAGTCATGTGACCGTGCTGTAGTTCCTTTATAGCCCAACATTAGCCGCCTTTAGCTTAGCGGTGGAGACGTGAAGTCATGTGACCGTGCTGTAGTTCCTTTATAGCCCAACATTAGCCTCCTTTAGCTTAGCGGTGGTGAGGTGAAGTCATGTGACCGTGCTGTAGTTCCTTTATAGCCCAACATTAGCCTCCTTTAGCTTAGCGGTGGAGACGTGAGGTCATGTGACCGTGCTGTAGTTCCTCTATAGCCCAACATTAGCCTCCTTTAGCTTAGCGGTGGAGACGTGAAGTCATGTGACCGTGCTGTAGTTCCTCTATAGCCCAACATTAGCTTTTACTTCAGAAATCATGGTGTTAACATGGGAAAATTATCCTGCTGAACTAAACGTATAATAAACGTTTCTTTGACTGTTTATTTTCTACAATAATCCAAAATCACATGGAGGAATCCTATTGGACCAGGGAGATGCTGCCTTCAGGGACCACAGAAAAGCGACAGGCGCTTTATGAACAGTATGTGTGTGATGTTGGTTCTGCTGAAGGACAAACGCTGTGCTTTGCAAACTCAAGTGTTCAATTTCTCCCATCAGCACCACTTCCTCCTCCCAGCTCGCTTTCTAACGCCATCCTTCTCCTTCACTCTGCAACATGACCCGACTCTCCTTCCTCCATCACCCCATCATATGATCCTCCCCCCCTCCCTTGTCTCCCCTCCTGTCTCCATACAGTAACGATTTAGAGAACTCGAGACCCCCCAGGGAGGGAGGGCCGATCAATACCTTTTAACGGGAAGAGGCTCCTAGTTCTGGGTATAGATCCCTCTGTCAGACACACACACACACACACACACACACACACACACACACACACACACACACACACACACACACACACACACACACACACACACACACACACACACACACACACACACACAAATGTACGCTTTTCAAATAAAACTGGTAACAAATGCTCTGACAGCTTCGTACAGAAATACAATGCTAGCCGGGAGTTAGCAGACAGCTGAACGGAGACAAAGCTAAATATATCTCTTCTCTACTCCAGCTAAGCATCCAGTTGAGTCTCTACTTGCCGTTTTAAAAAGCAGAACCTGAAGCCTTTCCTTGTCTTATCTTTTCTCTTAGTCACGGCTCATTATTTTTGCAGTTATGCAAAATCTGTGAGTTTTATCAGGGTGCTTTGAAGCAAGCCTTTGGTCCTGAAATAGATTTGTGTGTTTGTGACTGACTGTCAGTAAATATCTGCGTGGAAAACAGTACAAACGGAAGGCGAGCAGAGGGCGAATATAAAAGAATAAGTGAGACGGATCTGCATCAAGCTGACGGGTCTGCAGGAAAATACAGAGACACTGAAGTCCAAGAGAGACAAAGGGGAGGAAGACACGACACTGAGAGGCTAACGAATGCTCACTGAAATATGTGCTGACGCTATTGGAAATGTAAGAGAATTATTATATTTCATTTCCCAGTATTGATGTTAAACCAGCATAATGCCCATCCCTAGAAACACTGTTGTATTCAAAGGTTAGAAAGGAAATGAGAGCAAAACAGGTCAAACACGAAGAGAGCCTCTCTGTCGCTGCCCCCTCCCTCTGGAACTCACTCCCCAAAACCATCTGTGACTTCCCTGACCTCACAATGTTTAAATCCCAGATCAAAACTCACCTTTTCAAACCTGCTTTTAATCTGTGAATTAATGCTATGTTTTAAATATTTGAATTATGTTTTGATGAACTGTATTTCTGTAAAGTGTCTTTGAGTTTGTAGAAAAGTGCTCTATAAATCAAATGTATTACAAATATTAATATTAATATTATTGTTATTATTATTGTTATTATTGTTGTTATTATTATTGTTGTTATTATTATTGTTGTTATTATTATTGTTGTTATTATTATTGTTGTTATTATTATTGTTGTTATTATTGTTATTATTATTGTTGTTATTATTGTTATTATTATCAGTAAAAAAGAAGAGATGAAGCTAACGAATGCTAACTGTAATAATGCTGACTTTCTGAATGCAAACAACCAGCAGCAAACTAATACTACCACAGAAACCTCCTTTCCTTTTAGATTTCTTTTCCTTTTGAACCTTTGCAGAGCATTCTATAATAAATACAGATTAATCAACTTGCTCTTAAGGAGTAAAACAAACCACACAACATGATGTGAAAGTAAGATGCTAACAGATGCTAGCTCTGTACCATGTGCTGACTAAATGCAAACAGCCTGCAGGAAATATTGCATAATGCCCAACCCTAGAAACACTGAGACCTGATGAAGGTTAAAAATGAAAAACAAGAATAAGAGCACAAAGCAAGAACATCTGGGAAAGAGGAAGAGGAAGAGGAAGAGGAAGAAGAGATGAAAGTAAGACGCTAACGAATGCTAACCGTTATATTTGCTCCTAACCCGACAGCCTGCAGGAAACGTAAATCACAGAAATCCTTCTTTCCTTTTTATATTCCTTCCTTATTTATAGGATTGTGATTCTGCACAGCACTGTGGATATGTGGTAATCAAAGACAACGCAACTTAAGAACTTTAAACAGACCACAAAAACGCAAAGTTAGAAGCTAACAGATGCTACCTCTGTAACTCCATAAATGCTAACAGCCTCCAGAAACCAATACTATCACAGAATGGCTGCTTCTGCTTCCCTTTCTTTTTGAGGTCTGTCTCTGCAGGGATTTATATTAAACAAAGACAAATCAACTTCCTTTTCAACGGGAAACAGACCGGCTCCGACCTTCGGGCCTGTCAGGAATCTATTTCGAGGAGTCAATAAGTTTGTACCGATTGAGCAAACACAGAAGAAGTGACCTGAGGGCTTTCCTGCTGTTTGAGAGCGCTAAATAGTTATTACTCAAACATCCACACATGAACACGAACAAACACGACCAGCATGCATTTGAAATAAACATCATCTGCTGCTCTCATCTGTGCATGACTGGAATCTGAATCCGTGCAACCTGCAGATCAAACAAACACACACCGAGTTACATCCGATCTCAGTCATAATCCCCGTTATAATAAGTGAGCATTAATAGAAGCGCCCTGCCTGAGCTGTGGGGATAAAGGTGATGGTGAGGAATACTTTATGAAGAAACGGAGGAATGAGAGGAATGCATCTGAGAGACATGAAATGAAGTCATGTGACCGTGCTGTAGTTCCTTTATAGCCCAATATTAGCCTCCTTTAGCTTAGCGGTGGTGACGTGAAGTCATGTGACCGTGCTGTAGTTCCTTTATAGCCCAACATTAGCCTCCTTTAGCTTAGCGGTGGTGACGTGAAGTCATGTGACCGTGCTGTAGTTCCTTTATAGCCCAACATTAGCCTCCTTTAGCTTAGCGGTGGTGACGTGAAGTCATGTGACCGTGCTGTAGTTCCTTTATAGCCCAACATTAGCCTCCTTTAGCTTAGCGGTGCTGACGTGAAGTCATGTGACCGTGCTGTAGTTCCTTTATAGCCCAACATTAGCCTCCTTTAGCTTAGCGGTGGAGACGTGAAGTCATGTGACCGTGCTGTAGTTCCTTTATAGCCCAACATTAGCCTCCTTTAGCTTAGCGGTGGAGACGTGAAGTCATGTGACCGTGCTGTAGTTCCTTTATAGCCCAACATTAGCCTCCTTTAGCTTAGCGGTGCTGACGTGAAGTCATGTGACCGTGCTGTAGTTCCTTTATAGCCAAACATTAGCCGCCTTTAGCTTAGCGGTGCTGACGTGAAGTCATGTGACCGTGCTGTAGTTCCTTTATAGCCCAACATTAGCCTCCTTTAGCTTAGCGGTGCTGACGTGAAGTCATGTGACCGTGCTGTAGTTCCTTTATAGCCCAACATTAGCCTCCTTTAGCTAGCCGTGCTGACGTGAAGTCATGTGACCGTGCTGTAGTTCCTTTATAGCCCAACATTAGCCTCCTTTAGCTTAGCGGTGCTGACGTGAAGTCATGTGACCGTGCTGTAGTTCCTTTATAGCCCAACATTAGCCTCCTTTAGCTTAGCCGTGCTGACGTGAAGTCATGTGACCGTGCTGTAGTTCCTTTATAGCCCAACATTAGCCTCCTTTAGCTTAGCGGTGCTGACGTGAAGTCATGTGACCGTGCTGTGATGAAATGCAGATTATATCGTGTATGTTTCGCTCTTAAAGTCTCCGTTTATGTTGTTAGTTTGCAAACACATCTTTTTTGCACTCCAGTATAGCTTCTCCTGAAGTAGGATGAAACTGTCTCATTGGTGACCATGTTTTCAGTATTCTCTCATAAACTAAATTAAATTAATGAAACCTGGCACGTATATCGTGATTGTCTTTCTATCCAAACACACTGCAGGGAGCTGGAGACACACACTGACTTCATTGCCAACATCAGTGAGTAATGGACACAGCTTGTACAATAAAATAACTGTATTAGGAAACAAGTGCATCATCAGAGTAATTGCCTGCAGTCAAAACTGCTTAAATTAATTAACTTTAGCAATAAATAATTCAACAGTGTGAATACAAGCTCAGCAGTTCTCTTGAACTATGAAGCATTAATCCTAAAGCTGAAACAGATATGACTGTTCAAACCTGCTACATGTTTCTGCATTCAACCCACTAATGCTGAGGACTAATGGAGCTGTTTACTTTATAATGCCAATAATGTCCATTAATGTGTTTTATTTTCATGATGAACCAAATGTTTCTCTCTGTAAGAGCACTTTGTCTCCACACCTGACACGTGACTCAGTTCTGAAGTTGATGTGTACCTACTTTATGCTAATATAACTATGTGTGCTTTTCTTATGTGTGATCTTATCTGTGTTATCGTATCTTTTGTTACCAAACAAATGTAAGTGTCTCGCTCTGGGACTAATAAAGGATTTCTGGTTCTGATTTTACTTTTAGTACATTTTGCAACGTCTTAAATTCAGGGCTTTTACTTGAATTTTTGTATTTAAGGACCACAGTCTGTGTAAGAGAGAAGAATATCAGTTCTTCAACCTACTGATAAATAGTTTGATCGATGAACCTACTTGGGGAAATTCTTGAACTAGATGATGATTCATGGAAACTAGAAACGCGTGATTTCATGAAAACGTCAGTCTTTAAATCCAGAGCCACTGCGACTCTCTGCAGGCGTTCCCAAAATAGCTCCAGCCCTGTTAAATATTTCAGTCACTCAGATGGTAGCATGAGGAGGAAGAGGAGGAGGGAATAAAACATCAGAATAAAACAAAAACACACGCGCAGGATCATCAGCGCTTCTTCATCTCGGCTCCAGATCGGAACAATTGAGCAATCATTTCACTGGATCCTGCTGGAGACGGAGCGGAGAGAGTCTGCTGCTGTTTAACAGGAAGGTGCCAAAGCCACAATTGCCATGTTTTTAGACACAAACAAACCCCACTAAAAATCTAAATTGCTCATACTGAAGCTCATTCACTTCCCAACCGCACTCACATCTAATGCAGCCTGACTTCCTGTAGCTGAGCACTGAAATGGGTTTACAGCTGGAGGAGTAAAGAGGGGTTAGATTTAATAACACGTCTGGCCGGCATCTTTAGCGTGTCGCATCAACCCGTGTTTGTTACAGCCGGCCAATGACAACTGAGCACTCTGCTGGTGTCCAGTGTCTACCTTCAATCCAGAAGCAGTGTTCCCAGATTCTCCTTATTCCACTTACTAACCTTTTTTTTCAACATTTCTATTTGTTTTCAGAATTTTCATTTTTTTAATATAATTTCTCTTTTTTTCTGAATTAAACTTTTCTTGGATTTTGACTCCTTTTCATAATTTCCATATTCTCACATAATTTCCACTGGGCTCTGGTTTCAGACAGAGGGTGAAAAGAGGAGCTGCACCGCAGGCAGTCTGAGAACCATAGAGAGCTTGAACGTTAAAGCCGGGAGACATGTCCCAGGAGAGGATAGGGCCGTTAGACAGATCCTCTTAAAGAAATCCTACCGTTCAAATATATGTTTAAATGATAATGAGAATTAGGGTGCATAACACACACACACACTCACACTCACACACACACACACACACACACACACACACACACACACACACACACACACACACACACACACACTGTTGGTATCGATCTGTTCTTGGAAGTGATGCAGCGGTTGGCCCGTCGCTCAGATATTTATGAGCTTCCGTCCATCTCTCTCTCTCTCTCCGTCTACTTCTACACTTACCTCCATTACTCAGCAGACTCCCCCCCCCCCCAATTAAACCGTGAGAGAAGATGTGACAGTGGGCAACAACAACAGGAAGTACAATCGAAGGTAAATAGAAAACTAAAACAATGCAACTGGACCACCCACATTCTGGTCAGAGTTTTAGGTCTGGGAGCCGCTCATGAATCTGTTTCTCCCCCAATCCTTCACTCTAATACTTGTCATTAGAGACACCCCCCCCCCCCTCTCCCCACCTATGCAGGATCCAGGCAGTGCATTAGCAGATTAAACAGAGAGATGAAGCAGCTCCTTCTCCTCCTCTGCTTTTCATCTCCCCCCTTCCCCTCCTCCTTCATGTCTCTCCAATACGTCAACTAGATTTCACTGGGAGAGCATTTTCTCTTTCTCCTCATTTACAAAGTCTTCTCTGCTCCCCCCTTCAGCCTTTGGTGTTCAACACTACAGTGGCCTACAGGGGCTTACGCACAACAGCGGACCATCAGGAGAGACAGCTTCAGAAAGGATGCAGACAGGAAGACAGATCAAAACTCCTGCAGAAACATCTGCAGCAGCTCTTCAACACATGCAGCATCTAGAGAACATTCAGCAGAGGAAACATGAGCAGTTTACTAAAAGCTGCAGAAACCAAACGCTGCAAGAAGCTCCAACACAACGGAGACCAGGGGACACTCAAGAGAGACGCACACAGCTGGAGACCAGGGGACATTAAAGAGAGACGCACACAGCTGGAGACCAGGGGACACTAAAGAGAGATGCACACAGCTGGAGACCAGGGGACACTAAAGAGAGACGCACACAGCTGGAGACCAGGGGACACTAAAGAGAGACGCACACAGCTGGAGACCAGGGGACACTAAAGAGAGACGCACACAGCTGGAGACCAGGGGACACTAGTGAGGAGATGAAAGGACAAACTTAGTGGAAAGAAGAGATGGACAGTCCTCCTGTACAGCTGTCTCTGTCTCAGAGTGCGTCTGTCTCAGAACTGGAACAGTTGGTCAGTGTTTCTGAAGGTTAGCTACGTTAGCGAGCTAGCTCACAGCAGATCTGCAGTGACATCAGAAGGAGTCATGTGATCACATCGTTAGAATAAGAGCAGAAAAGATTTCAGGAGAACAACAACAGAGACAGAGACAGAGACAGAGACAGAGACAGAGACAGAGTCAGAGACAGCTTTATGAAAGCAAAATTGAGTTATTGTAAGATGAAGATTTTCGTTCCAGTTTGTCCTTAAAAGAAGTGAAAGAGAGAGACAAAGCTCGGCCTTGTGCAACAAAGACGTAGGGACACAGAGGAGCTGTGTGTGTGTGTGTGTCTGTGTGTGTGTGTGTGTGTGTGTGTGTGTGTGTGTGTGTGTGTGTGTGTGTGTGTGTGTGTGTGTGTGTGTGTGTGTATGTGTGTGTGTGTGTGTGTGTGCAGTGACGCAGAAATATTAAATGTGGGTGTTTGTGTGTATGAATGCATGAATTCCACTGACGCGTCAGTGAATGGAAATGTGTGTGTGTGTGTGTGTGTGTGTGTGTGTGTGTGTGTGTGTGTGTGTGTGTGTGTGTCTTTTTTATTGATTTATTTGATTTTGTCATTTTACTGTTTGCTCTCTTTAACGTCTTTATAAACCTATTTTTCTTTTATTGTTTTTTATAACATTTCAGTTCATGTAAAAAAGGAAAAAGACACACACACAAACACACACACACACACACACACACACACACACACACACACACACACACACACACACACACACACACACACACACACACAGTCCAGCTGCATGTTCTGCACTCCAGAGGACCTTTAATTAAAAAGCTGAATCATGGCTGTTTCTCATCTCAGCTCTGTGGAGGCTTGTTGTGTCAAAGATCCACACACACACACACACACACACACACACACACACACACACACACACACACATACACATACACACATACACACACACACACACACACACACACACACACACACACACACACACACACTTGTTCGTGTCACTCCTGTGATTGGTAAAGCGTGATAGATGGCGTCCCACTGAGGTGGTGTGTCAACTGTAGGTCAGGTGCATCACACACACACGCACACACACAAACACAAACACACACACACGCACGCACGCACACACGCACGCACACACGCTCACACCACACACACACACACACACACACACACACACACACACACACACGTCTGATTGAAATCGTCCAGAGGCTGTGTGTAAATAGAAGCCCAGGCAGATGACAGGTTTTAGGGAAAAGGTGGAAAATTTGATTTTAGCGCTTCCCTTTAAACGGTGGACGGCCCTGACCCCCCGCTGGCCTTTCCTGTAAACTCTCAAGGGGCCGCTGAGTTCCCCCTCGTCCACAATCTTTTCCCCGAGTGTTTGGGGGTTTAAAAAAATGCAATAAAAGATATGGGATATTTATGTCGTCCTTAAAATTTGGCCCTTGAATTGGCCCGGCCCGACCCCAGACATCATCAGAGAACGTCTCGGACACAACCCGAATTCCACGCCCCGAAATCCTGGGCCCCCTCCTTTAAAAAAACAGACTCAAATAAACCCTTTCCCCCCCAAATGTCATGGGGTTTTCATTTGATAAAAAATAATTTTTTGATCCTAAATGGGTTTTTCTTTTTCCCAAATTTAAAAAAGAACTGGGAAAAACCACACAAAAAAAACAAAAAAAAAACCCTCCAAGCGTGGCGCCCTGGATTATGCCGAGGCGCTGTTTTAACGGTAAACTTCCCGGGTTTTTGTCTTAAAAAAGTAAAAAAGGGGTTAATTTTTCCCCGTGAATTGGTTTTAAATGAAAGCCCAAGGAAATCAATTTTGTCTGTGGGTCAGAAAAGGGGTTTAAAGAGTCCAGGGAAAAATTGGGGAAGGGTCCCGATGTTGGGCGAAAAGGGAGGACAGTTTACGGAGGAAATAGGGGTTTGGGTGTCCGGGGGGGCCCCGCGGGGAATTGGCAAAAGGGGCGGCTGACCGAAAATGAGATTTCTGATCCTTTCTTTACTTCCTTTTTTCTGGAGAAAGGGAAATAAAGGAACCGAAACCCCCTTTGGGTCTATTTTTGTTGGGGGAGCAATATTGACTCACAGTTTAAAGGGGGTAGTTCAGAATTTTGGACATAGGGGCTTCATTTCCCAGTGGTTTGTGTGCTAATTTTTCAGTGGGGGACCGTTTTCATTTAGTCCTTCTAGGCCCGGTTGAAATTTGGGGGCTTTTTATTTGCCAAGTCCCAAAGGTTTTTTGCTAGCCGCCCAATAAAAAACATCTCACCCAATCCCCCACCCAAGGGAAATCCCAAACAAATGCCCGCTATCGTTTGGAAATTCTGTGTTTGGTAGGCTGCTCTCAAAATTGCTGGGCCCCTTTTAAAACTTTCCCCAGTGATGCTTGAGACGACAGATTAGTGGAGAAACGGTTAACCCGTTCGTGGGATTGTGGAGAGTGAAAAAGTTACCCAACGGTATAGCTACCCTTGGTAGACACCTGGTGGGGCCCAAAAACCCCTAATTTAGGATTTGCTGATAGAAAAGGCATTTAAGTCGGCAAAATTTTAAATTCTGGGACCACCAGTTTTTTCTCCCCCTTGTTCGTTTCCCCGGGGTTTTTTACGCAGTCCGGGGGAAAGTCTTTTAAAAAGAACTCTTTCCTTTCTGCCCTTTGACTTCCCTCCTAAGTTCTTCGGCGGTGTATTCCCGGGTCGCCAGGTGTTTCAGGATTGGCCCCGTCCCCCTTTTTTTTAAAAGAAGCCCGGGGGGGTTTGTGTGTACGTGTGCAACCCCGGGGGTTTTGGGAAAGAGAACTGGCCGGGTGTTTTAAAAAGGCCCACCCGCGTGGGCCCATGTTTTTAGTTAGAGAAAGGGGAAAAAGTGTTCCCCGTTTAGCTCATTTTTGAAACCCGCCCTTTAAGACATGTTTTTCCGGAATTAAAAAAACGGGCGGATGTTCCAAAGGCACCCAAAAAGTCCTCTCTTTTTTGGGGCAGGGAAAAATATTTCCCGGGCGGCTTTGGGTTTCCGGCCCGACAAACCGCCAAGGCAGACCCTTCAAAGGCCAGTTAGCATCCCCACACGGTTCGGACCGGTTGCCGAGACTAAAGGGAAAGGAAACACAGGTACGTTGGATAAAAAAAAACCCTTTTCTCGTCCCAAATCAGCCCGTGGGTATGCTTTCAACGTGGCCATATCTTGTTGATTGGTAGCTAATAACCCTTGGTGCATGTATTTGTTCTGACGACAAAGGGCAGGTAAATAAACCATAATAGACCCGGCGCCTATTATAGTAATATCAGTCCCCCGCGGGGGCCCTACTCCAACAAGGGAACACGTTAAAAACCGGCTGCTGAACACGAGCCCCAAAAAATGCATGCGTGCGGGTAGTTTTATTCCTAAAATGAATTGACGCCTCGGGTGCACTGAGGAGGGGGGGTCAGACTTTTGTCTAGGTAAAACCCTTGACTTGCGTAGCCCAGCACCCCGCGAACTCTGCAAAATAGGCTGATGGGAAAGTGTTGAAATACGTAAGTAGCACACTGGGTCTCTTGGAATGAGTCTAGTCCCCAAATCGAACTACCCCTTTGACGTGGACACTTTTTTTTCCCCTTGCTTGATGAGGATCTTTTACCCGGAAATGGGGGGACTTTTTTTGGGCCACAGCGGGTTTTTCGTGCGTTTTTGCTAAGTGGGCGGACATCGTGCCAAAAATTCAGAAATCGGTTTAATAAAGTATTCGAGCTTATAAAAGTTACCCGGATATTTCCTGTTTTGGAGCACGGTGAAAAAAGAGTTTTTATTTTTTTGACTGTATGATTTTATGTTGTTTTCCCCGGTTTTAAAAGTTTTTTAAGGGAGCGGTTTTTGCCCGTGCTTCCTGTCGATCCCCGGGACTCCATTAGGACCCCGGCGAGGCGTCAGGTTTTTCAAAGACCCCGAAACGAAGAGAAAACCCCTTGGTTTCGGGGGGCCCTTTTCTATCCAGTCCCTCCAGTTTCCCGTCCCATGGGGAAAAAGGTTAAAGGGCCTGAGAGGAACGGGCTGATCCCCAAAAACCCCTGTGACTCTGTGGGTGTTCTTTCCCCGGCCCCCTTTGACCACTTCCAGCCCGGATGCTGCATTAGACATGAGGAGGCCGAGCTTCTGTGCAGCGCGATTATCCGGATGACAGGAGGAGAGCGGCGGCAGCCAGACTTCCAGGACCGCAGGAAAACCAGATCCCTGTTTGATGTTTGCTGGCAGATATAGCAGCGAGCGGGAGATTCCTTTACATCCAAATGTAAATCCACCTCTGCAAACAGCTTATTTCTGCAGCACGAGGTCTTCTTCGTTACGTAACCCCCCCCCCCCCCCCCCCGCTGTGCATCTCAGAGCTGCTTTCTAAGTGAAGCATGCTACAAGGATGCAGGAGAATAACACCAACACAGAAGGGGTTGCACTTTGCAGAAAAAAAGGAAATAAATTCAGATCATTTATTTCGTATTATTTTCAAGTCATCGCTTAATTATATTTATAATTTAGCTTAAACTGTTTTGAGTACAATTTACTTACATTTTTAAATAAACCCAAAAAATACCAGCTTAAAGAGGCCCTTTTATGTATTCATGGTGTTCTATAGGTTTTAGTGCATGTAAACGGTCTGCAGAGGCTAGAATCCCTCTCCCACATCCCAGAAATCCGCCTTCATGGCTGAATCAGGCACATTTACGGTATGGACTGAAGTGGTCATGAAGTGCATTCTCCCCTGCTAAAAAAAATAAACACAAAGATGGCATCGCACACAGAGTGCTCCCCTGCTGTGAGACAACCTCACACACATGGAGCGCCTCGTGTTTATACCTCAGTGTATCAGAATGCATCGGGAAGACAGGGAACGGTTTGTCTGACGGGGCTTGATTTGCAACGCTACGCCTTCTCCCCCCCCCCACACACACATACACACACACACAACAAAGAAAGGATTCATAACCAGCTGGTTTCACAAAGCGCCTGGAGAACCCGGCTTCAGAGCAGAGCTGCATCACGGGGGAAGTTGCTGACCTATCCGAACTGGAGATAGAGGAGCAAACAGCAGGAGATGTGGTGGGGTAAAATGGCACTTCTACAGATCACACACACACACACACACACACACACACACACACACACACACACACACACACACACACACACACACACACACACACACACAAATGGATACAAGGCACCAGTGTTGCCTTGTATCCAATCACTCTGCTTTGTGTTCAGTCTGCCACTCCTTCCAATCACCTCCTAATGCTCAGAGGAGCTCTTCCTGCTTCCTCTCCGCCATCAATCTTCTCAGTCCTTCCTCCTGACTGCAAGGAAAGTTTGCGCTCCTATTGGCTGACGCTCCAACACATTAGCCTCCTTTAGCTTAGCGGTGGAGACGTGAAGTCATGTGACCGTGCTGTAGTTCCTTTATAGCCCAACATTAGCCTCCTTTAGCTTAGCGGTGGTGACGTGAAGTCATGTGACCGTGCTGTAGTTCCTTTATAGCCCAACATTAGCCGCCTTTAGCTTAGCGGTGGTGACGTGAAGTCATGTGACCGTGCTGTAGTTCCTTTATAGCCCAACATTAGCCGCCTTTAGCTTAGCGGTGGTGACGTGAAGTCATGTGACCGTGCTGTAGTTCCTTTATAGCCCAACATTAGCGCCTTTAGCTTAGCGGTGGTGACGTGAAGTCATGTGACCGTGGAGTTGCCATATGCGAGACCTTACCACCAGGGTGTAGGTTGAAGGGGTGCTAGGATATAAAGGACCCCCTTACTACCCATGCAAACTTTTAATCCTGTTCTGTTGGGCTTGGCTAATCAGAGCAGACGGTACCGCAAACACTACTTCCGGACCAAGGACCACCCAGACTCAGTGAACAGGGTTTTCTATAGCAACCCGCTAAAGGACTATGAACATGCTTTAGCAGTGTGAATGTCTACCCCACGTATATAGTACGCCTCAAAACTATAGTAGTAATATAAACACACGCCATACAAAAGAGAGGGACGAATATCTCTATATTACTATGTCTGTTTATACGCTACACATTCTTAAAATTAAACAAAAAGGATGCAATATAAATAGGATTATTAACATAAATTTATGATCTTGCCATTCTCTATTAACAGTGGATCATTTCCTGATATCTCATGTTCCACATATGTATATATTCCACATCCTCAAATCTGTATTGTTGATATTGTAAATATTCTTCTCTCTTTTTCACTATTTTATTTATCTTTTGCACCATGTATGTTGAGTTGTTGGAGGAGCACGCGACATAAGATTTTCATTGCCAACATATACGCTGTATCTGCTGTGCATATGACAAATAAAAACCTTGAAACCTTGAAACCTTGTAGTTCCTTTATAGCCCAACATTAGCCGCCTTTAGCTTAGCGGTGGTGACGTGAAGTCATGTGACCGTGATGTAGTTCCTTTATAGCCCAACATTAGAGTCCTTTAGCTTAGCGGTGGTGACGTGAAGTCATGTGACCGTGCTGTAGTTCCTTTATAGCCCAACATTAGCCACCTTTAGGGTTAGGGTTGGACCAGGGAGATGCTGCCTTCATGGACCAACACAGAAATACCCCTGCACCACTCTGCTCTGTAAAACTACATACATCATTAACACCTGTTATGTTAAAAAAAAAATCACAATGTGTGTAGAAAGGTCCTTGAGCTAATCAGGAAGTAAACAACGAGCGTAACCTGCAGAGCATCACTACTTCCTGTTGCCTGTTTTTCACCATCGGTCCACCCAACTTCCATTAATCAACGTGCTAACAGGCTGTCTGATGAGCAACCAGCTAAAGAGGAGCTGTGAGGAACAGTTTGCATTAATCTGCAGATCTGTCTCAGAGGAGGACATGTGCAACCCCCCGAAGAGAAGCGCTGCTCAAAACTATACGTGTCAATAAAGACGGGAAACAAAAAGAGAGGGGCGGAGAAATCCTCTCACTAATTACTAGGTGTCTGGATTTCATTAACGCTGACCTGGATTTCTGTGAGGAAGATGGAAAACAAGAGAGGATGAAGAAGATAAGAATTAACAGATTATGTAAGAGGGCATTTCATGGGAAATATTTAGAGTCTCTGCCGCTCTGCTGATGAACAGTGGATCCATTCTTCCTCTGATGTCGACTGCAGAGTGGCACGACTTTCATTTATTTCAGGAGTTCATGCTCATTTCCTTCTGAAGCGTCACAGACCCTTCCCATCCCTGACCCCTTCCACCTCTGTCCTTACTGAGTGTCTTATAGGGTATAGACTCGCTATTCGCTCACTAATGGAGGTGAAGACTCCTTTCTGTGTGTGTGTGTGTGTGTGTGTGTGTGTGTGTGTGTGTGTGTGTGTGTGTGTGTGTGTGTGTGTGTGTGTGTGTGTGTGTGTGTGTGTGTGTGTGTGTGTGTGTGTGTGTGTGTCACAGTTAGCTATGGTGCATTCCTCGATGCTAACAACAACAGCAGCAGGCTTTCGCTCTGTGTCTGCACCATAAATAGGACATTGCTTTGAAATGCAAGTATGCCTCTCTAACTCTCTCACACACACACACACACACACACACACACACACACACACACACACACAGAGCAGGCCAGATTAAACCCTGCTTTTTAAAGCTGCTGTTTGATGTGCAGCGACTGTTGGACACAAATCCTCGTTTTAACTGGAGTGAGGGAAATGGTTGGAGCTATAATCCGATGTCTGGCCTTAAAATCTTAATTAAGATCAAATATATTGTAATATAACATTTTTACCAACGTTTTAATATCAATTCACTTTAACTTCTTACAAAATATGTATATTAGCAATTAAGCTAGCTCATGTTGGCTATCTATAGACCTAGTTAGCTAGCTTACATTAGCTACCCATCTCGAAAGCATGTTAGCGAATGTAAGCCAACTAGCTAGCTGTTGCATAATGGTTGGCTCTTAATTAATTTAGTCATTAAAGTGAGTTATTATTGAACCCCCTGTGGTCAGACGGTGTGACCTGTGTCTTCGTTCAGCAGTGAGAGTCATTATTAAAACTTTTTGTTGTGTTTTTTAAGCTAACCGGCTGCTCTCATCCAGCTCCTCACAGCTCCAAACATCCACATAAAACCTCTCATCGACATTGATTGGATAAAGTAACCACAGACAGGTAATCTAAATACTTAGTCTATCTCCTGAAAAACTGTTATAACTTAATAACAGTTCATTTAGAAGCTTTAAAACAGTTCCTTGGTCAGGTAAAGATTGATAAAGCTAGCTATGCTAAGCTAATAAAGAGCAATTACTCTGTAACCAGAATAACCCACACACAATGAAGCAGTGCCGAAGAGCCTCAGAGAAACATGGGGTGAGAAGACACTGATATTTGCATTTTACACCCCCCCCACACCCCCCCACCCATAAGAAATACATCACAGGATTACTCTGCCTCTTTTTTTGCATAGGATTAGCTTCATCTGGGTATTATAGCCACACACACACACACACACACACACACACACACACACACACACACACACACACACACACGTAAAACTGAACATCTGTGAGCCTCTGGGGGAGACTGAGCCATATGTCACCCTAAATTCAGGAGCTGCTTTTCCCCGGGGTGGGGGGAACACTTATACTATGGGGGGAGATGGAGATGCTGTCAGGCCTCCCATTTGACAAGATATTCTATGGGTCCAGGCAGCATGTGTTCGAAGCCCTTCAGTAATTAAAGGATCTGAATAAATCTGAGGGTCAACAGGATGAAGTGATGCGAGGCTGCGCGATGCTTTCATTTGATCCCCTTATACATACGGAGGAAGCACGTTTGTTTTTGTGGGTCTAGAGTTTTGTTGTAAAAAGTCTAAATAAAAAATGACTGGAATGATTCACATTACTTAAGAAGCTTCAGCAGACTTTGTTAATTATTAAGAAATGCAAAATCTGGGGATTTATTTAATAGCTTGAAACGATTCGATGAGTCTTTGGGGCTCCATTGATACAGAGTTGGCTTCAGTCAAATTCATTGTTTATTCTTATTAAAAAATCCAAGTCAGAGTTTAGATTAAATTCTATGCTGTGATTTTATTTTATGTATTTCTTCCTTTTAAAATATTTTATTACATTCTTTTATTTGTGGTTGTTTTTTCCTTCTAGAGTTCATGTTATGCACAGACTTCCTACTATTTGATCTGTTGTACTTGCTTTTCTGTGATGCACGATCATCTTTTTCTATTTCATTTGCACTCTGTCTTGTGTATCATGGAAATCTCTTGTACATGGAGACATACTGAGCACACACACACACACACACACACACACACACACACACACACACACACACACTTATAATCATTTCAAAGATTAAAAAGGTGAAAGGCACAGTAGATATATTGTAGATATGGCAATGAAGATCTAAAGTCCCAGGCTTCTCCACAATGCAACATCATATATAGAAGACACAAAACAATAAAAACTGATTTAGAAAAGAAGAAGAAACGGAGAGAACTAGAGTAGGATAAATAGTGCAAACCAATGTGTAAGTCATGCAGAGGAAATGAACTAACATGTCATAAATAGATGAAACCAATGAGCCAAATGTAGCAGAGTGTTGTCAGTGACCAGGTAAATACAGCAGTCTGTTTACATGTAAATAAATCAGATAAACAACAACAACAGAATGAAAGACTGCACAGCTGTCATTGTTATGAGTGTGAGCAGCAGCGTGCACATCACACAAACCCTGCGGAACACACACTCTACTACACAGTCCTGCGCACATGGCTTCTCACACACACACACACACACACACACACACACACACACACACACACACACACACACACACACAGAAGAAGCAGCAGAGAGTGTTACCGTGAGCAGGGTGAGTGGATCATAAATCCTGAGTTGGGGTCTGCATTGTGTTCCGGAGCTCCGGAGGAAGAGGCTGCTGCTGTGAGAGAGTAATCTGACTGTCAGTGACAATAACCCGGGGAGAGGAGGAGGAGGAGGGAGGGGAGGGGTGGTGCAGTGCTCCGTCCAATTAGAAACAGCGTCACAGGAAACAAGGCAGGCAGAGCGCTGTGATTGGAGAAAGGGTTTCTGCTTTTTAAGCACAATATGGATAGGTCTATAGAAGTCATTTCCTATATTCTTCTATTTCTTTTACTACTATTATTATTATTATTATTATTATTATTATTATTATTATTATTATTACTATTATTATTATTATTATTATTATTATTATTATTATTATTATTATTATTATTATTACTATTATTATTATTATTATTATTATTATTATTATTATTATTATTATTATTATTATTATTACTATTATTATTATTATTATTATTATTATTATTATTACTATTATTATTATTATTATTATTATTATTATTAATATTAATATTATTATTATTATTATTATTATTATTATTACTATTATTATTATTATTATTATTATTATTAATATTAATATTATTATTATTATTATTATTATTATTATTATTATTATTATTATTATTATTACTATTATTATTATTATTATTATTATTATTATTATTATTATTAATATTAATATTATTATTATTATTACTATTATTATTATTATTGTTGTTGTTGTTATTATTGTTGTTGTTGTTATTGTTGTTGTTATTATTGTTGTTGTTGTTATTATTATTGTTGTTGTTATTATTGTTGTTATTATTATTGTTATTATTATACTGTAACTTTAAATGATCTTATTCTTATAAAAATATAGGAACTTATAATATATACATATTAAAAAAGTAATAAAATAAATATATTTATAACATTATAAAAAATAAATGACAATAATAACAAACCAATATTTGTTTTGTTATTATTGTCATTTATCATTTATTTCATTTTCCATTTCTTTTATTGTATTTATTATTATGACTTTATTTTTATGTATTTAGTTTCACTTAGACTCAGTGACGTCATGTCGGTCGATGTCTTTTTTATTTAAGCATTGTTGTCCATTTGTTTTTATCATTGTTTGTGTTTCTTCCAAAGTGTAATATTAATAAGGACAGGATGTAATGTAGGACATATGAAGCTGCAGATGTAGATCCTGTGGTCAGATGCTGGTGCTCATGGAGGCAGTGCATTCACATTCAGATTTCTAAATATGTAAATCTGGATCTTCAGCTCCGTCTCATGCTGCCCCCTGCAGGGAGGGAGGAGGAGGTGCCCGTGAAACCTTCCGCCTTCATTCCTCACATTCCTGCTCGAATTCATCAAGACTCATACCTTTGATATCACAAGTTTCCTGAAAGGCTATTTTTAAATATGCAAATGCTGCATGATCCAAGATGCAAATAGCTGCTAATTTGCATGAGCATTTACCATACTGCATATACAGTATATGTCTTTTCTGCAGGAAGATATATATATATAAGATTTATTCACATTATTAATTAGTACATTAGGTTCACTTGTTATATTTATACAAAAACTAATATTCTCTTTTCTTTTGGAACTGCACATTTTAACTACTTAGTTTATATTTATCATTATTACATTTTTAGATTTAGTTTTAGTTTGTTATTTTGTACATTATTTGAGTTTAACTACTTGTGTTTGTATGGATATGAATACTTTTTGTTTTAATTGCACATTTGTATATATTTTTATGTTTATTTACTTTTTTAAATATTTTAATTGCAAACTTAAGATATTTATAAAAAAATCTGTAATCTTTGATTTTCTTCTCTTTTTAATGCAGGACTTTAGTTTACTACTTAGTTTATAAATAAATGTATATTTCTTTTATAAGTATTGCACATTTTTATTTTAACTTCTAATATTTTAATACAAATAAGTGCATTGGCCAAAAAAAAAGGTGAATACAGCTTTGACCATTTATTTGAAATGATTGGATTAACTGTATTTAATCTTGGGTTAAATCCCTGCTTCTGAAGCCTGGCAGGTAGTTCCATAACTCTGTTTCTTTTCTTTCTTTCACTTGTTAAAATGTGAATATTAATGTAAATAAACATTGATTTTATTGTTTAGAAATGTTCAAATCTGGACTAGAATCTAAACTGAAACGTATCTGGAGCTGATGAATGATTGGCTGCTCAAACATGCATCGGAGGACTTTATTATTCTGTTTATTTTTGGGATCAAAAACAATGTAATAAAAACAGCTTCAACAAACAGAGCCGCTGAACCCCCTCTCACCATGACCTGCAATCACTTCATCATGCATGGAACATGATATACAAAGCGTGTTGCCTCTAAATAAAAACATGTCTACAACAAGGAGCCAGCAGGAGGCCAGGAGCAGCTCCAGAGGTCAGAGACCCCTTTAACCCCTCAGATATAAAGACCCCGTTCATCTCTCCCTGCTCTCACACACACCGTCAGTGGTAATACCTTCACTTCCTCCAGACCGCTAATGTATGGAAACATCCTCTCAGTGAAAGTGTGTGTGAAGGTGTGTATGTATGTGTTAGTGTCAGGATCAGAGAACGACAGCTTCCCTCTGTTCCAGTCCAGATTCACGCTGACCCTCTGGAGCTTCTTCTGCAGGAGGAGAGGAGTGGGTGGACCTGATGGAGAACATGCTGAGTATTCACCTTCATAGAAACATATTACCCATAATCCAGACTTTATAACTCCCTTCCTCTGGACAGACTCTGCTAACACACCCAGTAACCAGACTGTACTGTCTGTAACCTGAACATCCCAGCTGTGAGTCCCTGAGGTTAAGCCCTCAGAGCCCAGGACAGAGGGGTACTGATCAAACCTCTCTGGATTATCAGGAAGTTCCTGTCTCTCTCCTCCTCGTCTCACTCTGGTCAGATCTTCAGACAGGATGAAGTCTGGAGCAGCAGTATTTGGGTCCAGGATGAGAGGAGAGTAGGACACCATGTCCTTCATCTTGCTCCAGATGTTGAAGCTGAGGTTGCCCAGGTGTTTGGCCTGGTCTATCAGAGCCCCTGAGGGCAGCTGTGGAGCCTCCAGCAGGGGGCGCTGCAGCCTCTCCACTGCAGCCTTGTAGTTGTGCAGGAAGGAGACGTCTTCAGCTCTCAGCTCCTCCTCTGTGGCTCTGACTGTGTGTGAAAGAGCTGCTATCTCTCTGCTCACAGCCTCCATCTTCTCCTCCATCATCCTCCTCTTCTGCTCCTCTTCCTCCCTCAGTGCAGTCATCCTGGCCTCCTCTTCCTCTTCCAGAAACTGGTGAAGCTTCTTAAACTGCTCCTTAATCTGCAGCTCTGTGCGTCGGGCCTGGGCCTCCATGTGTCCTGCTGTCTGATCAAACTTCACTTTAACTTCTTCAAAGAGCTTCAGTTTCTCCTGTAAGGGCTGCAGAGACTTCTGGAGCTCCTCTTTGAGATCCTGAGCAGCTTCATCCACGGGTCTGAATCTGTGGTTGGTGTGTGTTTTAGAATCTCTGCAGACAAGACACACTGGCTGCTGATGGTCCAGACAGAAGAGTCTGAGTCTCTCAGAGTGCAGACTGCAGAGAGCCTCTGAAGACCTCTGACCTCTCTCCTGTAAGAAGGTCTCACACAGGTTCTTTAAAGCCAGGTTACGAGGAGGATCAATATTTGAATCTTTTCTCCTACAAACTGGACACTCATTTACTTCTTTCCCATCCCACCAGTTCTGCAGACAGGCTCTACAGAAGCTGTGGCAGCAGGACAGGAGGACAGGATCTCTAAAGACTTCCTGACAGACCGGACAGCAGAGGTCTTCCTCTAACCTGGAAGCCATGTTGTCTCTGAGTGGAGCTGAAACACAGCAGACAGGAAGTACAGTCAGTCATGGCTCCCCCCTCCTCTCCTGACTTCACTGAAATTCACTTAGAGTGGTGTTTAGAGTCAGACTCACCTTCAGGGTGGGGGGGGTCAGCAGGTTGAAGCAGCAGTGTTGTAGCTCCCTCTTTTCTCTCCTGTAGCTGAACTCAGAGGAAGGTGTTAGTTTGGTCTGAAGGTGAATCTGATCGTCTGTCTTTCAGTCCGTGTGTCTCTCTGCAGGGAGGAACAACACCAAACCGGTTACTGGTTTCACTTTCACTTTGAGTCTGTTGGGGGAGGAGCTCTGTCAGCCCTCCTCTGTTGAACGCTGCTTCCTCTCATGTGACTCAGGGAGAGTCTCAGTCCAAAGTGCAGATTCATTGCTGGATAAAGGTTGTTGTGGAGGATGTAAAATATTAACTAATATTGTCATAGTGTGTGTGTGTGTGTGTGTGTGTGTGTGTGTGTGTGTGTGTGTGTGTGTGTGTGTGTGTGTGTGTGTGTGTGTGTGTGTGTGTGTGTGTGTGTGTGTGTGTGTGTGTGTGTGTGTGTGTGTCAAAATCCAGGCTGTAGCCGTGAGTGTTTCATCAATTTGTCTGTGTCAACATGGAGGAATACAAGAAGAAGAAGATCCTGTGTGTTGGTCTGGTGTGTCTGGACATCATCAACGTTGTGGAGAAATACCCAGAAGAAGACACCGACAGCAGGTTAGCGCACATGTTAATGCACACAGATTAATGCTAGCAGGGACAGCAGGTTAGCACACATGCTAATGCACACAGATTAATGCTAGCAGGGACAGCAGGTTAGCACACATGCTAATGCACACAGATTAATGCTAGCAGTGACAGCAGGTTAGCACACATGCTAATGCGCACAGATTACTGCTAGCAGGGACAGCAGGTTAGCACACATGCTAATGCACACAGATTAATGCTAGCAGTGACAGCAGGTTAGCACACATGCTAATGCGCACAGATTAATGCTAGCAGGGCTGGCAGATCAGCAAACATGCTAAAGCATACAGATTAATGCTACAGGGACTGCATGTTAGCACTAAAGCTAATGCACACAGATTAATGCTAGCAGGGACAGCAGGTTAGCACACATGCTAATGCACACAGATTAATGCTAGCAGTGACAGCAGGTTAGCACACATGCTAATGCGCACAGATTACTGCTAGCAGGGCTGGCAGATCAGCAAACATGCTAAAGCATACAGATTAATGCTACAGGGACTGCATGTTAGCACTAAAGCTAATGCACACAGATGAATGCTAACAGGAACAGCAGGTTAGCAAACATGCTAATACACACAGATCAATGCTAACGGGGACCGGGGATAGTTTTCCTCAATATTGTCTGTAGAAGAGAGGATAGAAAGTGTCTTTCATCTAGAGTGCTCGTCACTCCACTCGTGTCTGATGTTTTTGAGCCTCCTGACGTTGGTTGCTGATGTGATCTGCAGGTGTGTGTCGCAACGTTGGCAGCGAGGAGGAAATGCTTCAAACTCGTGCACAGTGCTGTCTCTGCTCGGAGCGCCATGCGCCTTCATGGGCTCACTGTCTTCAGGATATGTGGCAGAGTGAGTACTGATCACTTAAATTACTCATGAACTCATTGATAAACTAATCAATTAACTCATTAATGAACTCATTTACTCCTTCATCATCCATCATCACATCCATCAACACATCCATCCTCACATCCATCAACACATCCATCAACACATCCATCCTCACATCCATCATCACATCCATCCTCACATCCATCATCACATCCATCATCACATCCATCATCACATCCATCCTCACATCCATCAACACATCCATCCTCACATCCATCAACACATCCATCAACACATCCATCATCACATCCATCCTCACATCCATCATAACATTCATCATCACATCCATCATCACATCCATCATAACATCCATCATAACATCCATCATCACATTCATCATCACATCCATCATCACATCCATCATAACATCCATCAACACATCCATCAACACATCCATCATCACATCCATCGTAACATCCATCCTCACATCCATCCTCACATCCATCATCACATCCATCGTAACATCCATCATAACATTCATCATCACATCCATCATCACATCCATCTTCACATCCATCCTCACATCCATCCTCACATCCATCATCACATCCATCAACACATCCATCCTCACATCCATCATCACATCCATCATCACATCCATCTCACATCCATCATCACATCCATCATCACATCCATCCTCACATCCATCAACACATCCATCCTCACATCCATCCTCACATCCATCCTCACATCCATCATCACATCCATCCTCACATCCATCAAGCACATCCATCATCACATCCATCCTCACATCATCCTCACATCCATCATCACATCCATCATCACATCCATCATCACATCCATCATAACATCATCCTCACATCCATCCTCACATCCATCATCACATCCATCATCACATCCATCCTCACATCCATCCTCACATCCATCATCACATCCATCAACACATCCATCCTCACATCCATCAACACATCCATCATCACATCCATCCTCACATCCATCATCACATCCATCATCACATCCATCATAACATCCATCATCACTCCATCATCACATCCATCATCACATCCATCATCACATCCATCCTCACATCCATCAACACATCCATCATAACATCCCATCATCACATCCATCCTCACATCCATCAACACATCCATCCTCACATCCATCATCACATCCATCCTCACATCATATCACATCCATCATTCACATCCAATCAGCACTTCCATCCTCACATTCTTCTATATCACCATCATCACATCCATCTCACAGCCATACTCACAGCTTCATGTCACATCCATCCTACTCCATCATCACTTCCATCATCACTTCCATCCTCACATCCATGCTTAAACTCCATCATCACATTCCATCTCACAAGACCATCATCACATCCATCCTCACATCCATCAAACATCATCCTCACACATCATAACATCATCATCAACTTCCATCCTCACATCATCAAACACATTCATCATCTTATCAGTCATAAATCCATCCTCACAGCCAGTCTGTAACATCCTCATCACATTTCTTCCTCACATCCATCAACAACATCCATAATCTCATCTTCAGCCACATCCATCTCACATTCCATACACACATCCATCATCAATCCATATTCTCATCCATCTCACATCCATCATCATCATCCATTCTACTTCATTCTTAACAAGCATCATCTCATCCATCCTCTCAATCTTCTACAACAATCCCGCAGCACAATCCTTCCGCACATCCTATCCTCACATCCTCTGAATATTCATAAGCACTTCCATCATCAATTCCTGCTCTCAGCCATCTTATACATCAATCTTCACATACTTCGCACAGCATCAACTCAGACCTTCAGAACTTTCCATCGCAGTGGCATCCTCACCTACCTTAGAACATCCAATCATCACAGCTTCATCAAAGCCATTCTTCACATCCATCCTCCATCCTTCATCAATCCTGCCTCACTTCCTAGCTTTAATCGCAATGCTGCACTAGCCATCCGCTCTTCCAGACATCTCATCATCAGATCTGCAAGCAACTCAGCCATCCTACATCCATCAGAAAATTCCATTCATCACATCCTTCATAACATCATATCAATCACATCAAAACAACACACAACACACAAACATCCACACACATCAACAACATCCTCAACATTCATTCACATCAATCAACTACACAACATCAAACACACATCAATCACACACAATCAAAAACATTCAACTCATCAACAAACATCACATCAATCTCAACACTCACAATCAACAAACAAATTCCACATCACACACACACATCTCAACAATCAAAATCAACACAACACATCCAAACACAACCAATCATCAACACATCAATCAAAACATCAAACACACACAACAACACATTCATCAATCATCAACACAAAACATATCACAACATCAATCACAATCAAAACAACCACATCAATCATCATCAACAACATCACACACAATCCACAATCAACAACAACAAACAAAATCAACAAAAATTCACATAATCATCACAAACATCATCACTGCCATCAAACACTTCCATCCTCCATCCATCTTAACAGCCATTCCTCACATTCCATCATCAAATCCTCATCACATCCATCCTCACATCCTTCATAACATCCATCTCACTTCCATCATACATCCATATATAACATCCTATTCACATCAATCATAACTCCATCATCACATCCATCCTCACATCATCATCACATCCATTCATCACATCCATCATAACTCCATCCTCACATCCATCAACACTCCATCAACACATCCATCATCACATCCATCCTCACATCCATCTCACATCCATCATCACATCCATCATAACATCCATCTCACATCCATCATCACATCCATCAACACATCCATCCTCACATCCATCCCACATCCATCATCACATCCATCATCACATCCATCATAACATCCATCCTCACATCCATCATCACATCCTCATCAATCATCATAACATCTCATACATCATCCTCACATCCATCTCACATCATCTCACATCCTTCATCACATCCAGTCCTCACATCCATCATAACCTCCATCATCACATCCATCCTCACATCCACTCTCACATCCATCATCACATCCATCCTCACATCCATCCTCACATCCATCATCAATCCATCAACACATCCATCATCCATCCATCCTCACATCCATCCTCACATCCATCATCACATCCATCCTCACATCCATCTCACATCATCATCCAATCATCAACACATCCATCCTCACATCCATCATCACATCCATCATCACATCCATCTACACATCCATCCTCACATCCATCATAACATCCATCCTCACATCCATCATACATCCATCATCACTCCACCTCACATCATCAACATCCATCATCATATCCATCATAACATCCATCATCACATCCCATCATAACATCCATCAATCACATCATCTCACATCCATCATCACATCCATCATCACATCCATCATCACATCCATCCTCACATCCATCAACACATCCATCAACACATCCATCATCACATCCATCCTCACATCCATCCTCACATCCATCATCACATCCATCATAACATCCATCCTCACATCCATCATCACATCCATCAACACATCCATCCTCACATCCATCCTCACATCCATCATCACATCCATCATCACATCCATCATAACATCCATCCTCACACCCATCATCACATCCATCATCACATCCATCCTCACATCCCATCATAACATCCATCCTCACATCCATCATAACATCCATCATCACATCCATCCTCACATCCATCCTCACATCCATCATCACATCCATCCTCACATCCATCCTCACATCCATCATCACATCCATCAACACATCCATCCTCACATCCATCACTCATCCATCCTCACATCCATCAACACATCCATCATCACATCCATCCTCACATCCATCATAACATCCATCACACATCCATCAACACATCCATCATCACATCCATCCTCACATCCATCCTCACATCCATCAACACATCCATCATCACATCCATCAACACATCCATCAACACATCATCATAACATCCATCATCACATCCATCCTCACATCCATCCTCACATCCATCATCACATCCATCAACACATCCATCATAACATCCATCAACACATCCATCATAACATCCATCATCACATCCATCCTCACATCCATCCTCACATCCATCATCACATCCATCAACACATCCATCATCACATCCATCCTCATCATCACATCCATCTCACATCCATCCTCACATCCATCATCACATCCATCAACACATCCATCATAACATCCATCATCACATCCATCACACATCCATCATCACATCCATCCTCACATCCATCCTCACATCCATCATCACATCCATCAACACATCCATCATCACATCCATCATAACATCCATCAACACATCCATCATCACATCCATCAACACATCCATCATCACATCCATCCTCACATCCATCCTCACATCCATCAACACATCCACCATAACATCCATCATAACATCCATCAACACATCCATCATCACATCCATCAACACATCCATCATCACATCCATCAACACATCCATCATCACATCCATCATAACATCCATCAACACATCCATCATCACATCCATCAACACATCCATCATCACATCCATCAACACATCCATCATCACATCCATCATAACATCCATCCTCACATCCATCCTCACATCCATCAACACATCCACCATAACATCCATCATAACATCCATCAACACATCCATCTCACATCCATCAACACATCCATCATCACATCCATCAACACATCCATCATCACATCCATCATAACATCCATCCTCACATCCATCCTCACATCCATCAACACATCCACCATAAACATCCATCATAACATCCATCACACATCCATCATCACATCCATCAACACATCCATCATCACATCCATCATAACATCCATCAACACATCCATCATCACATCCATCAACACATCCATCATCACATCCATCCTCACATCCATCCTCACATCCATCAACACATCCACCATAACATCCATCATAACATCCATCAACACATCCATCAACACATCCATCATAACATCCATCCTCACATCCATCATCACATCCATCAACACATCCATCAACACATCCACCATAACTCCATCATCACATCCATCAACACATCCATCATCACATCCATCAACACATCCATCATCCATCATCCATCATCCATCATCCATCAACACATCCATCAACACATCCACCATAACATCCATCAACACATCCACCATAACATCCATCATCACATCCATCAACACATCCATCATAACATCCATCAACACATCCATCAACACATCCATCATAACATCCATCCTCACATCCATCATCACATCCATCAACACATCCATCAACACATCCACCATAACATCCATCAACACATCCATCATCACATCCATCCTCACATCCATCAACACATTCATCCTCACATCCATCATCCATCAACACATACAGTATATATCGTTGTGTGTGTTTCTGTCCGTGGAGGATCTGAAAAGCAGTGAAAACGTTTCCTGTCTGTAGTTTTATTTTGGAGGATTTTCAGAAGTTCCACATCGATGTGTCTCTGGTGTCTGATCACGCTCAGTGTGAACTTCCTGCTTCTGTGGTCATCAGCAACGTCAGCTCAGGAAGCCGCACAATCCTGCACATGAACAGGTGTGAAAAGCTTTGTGTGTGTGTGTGTCTAACCATCTCTACTTCAGGTGCATCATCATCATCATCATCAGGATCTTCATCCTCACCTGTTCCACCAGTGAGGATACAGTTTTCTCCCCGCTCATGCTTTTATTTTGGAGTTGATACCAAGCAGTTTCCTGTGTGTCTGTCTGTCAGTTTCATCATGGCCGACTTCTCGCGGCGTGCGGTCGACGTCTCTGCGGTGGTGTGGCAGGACGAAGGTCAAACGCCTTCTGCCTGCTGTGTTGTTTGCCTGTCTAGCGGATCTCGAACCGTCATTCTATACGACACGTAAGACCATCTGAAGAGCGGCACGCAGCTTTCACTCAAATTAATTTAATCAATTTAATTCTGATCCTCTTCCTGGTCCAAATCTTGATCCTGATCTTGATGCTAAACCTGATGCTAAACCTGATGCTAATTATTGGATTGTTAATGTTCGCACCACCATACACCAAATCAAATTCCTTGTTTGTGTGATCGCACCTGGCAATAAATTTGACTCTGATCCTGTTCCTAATCATGATCCTGGACCTGTTCCAGATCTTGCTCCTGGTCCTGATTCTCTGATATTGACCCACTGCAGAGCCAGGTGTTGAACCTGATCTACCTGGAGGAGAAAGAAAACTCAAAAATATTTCAGCATACTTTTAGATGGTCTCTCTCTCTCTCTCTCTCTCTCTCTGTCTCTCTCTCTCTCCCCTTCTCTCTCTCTCTGTCTCTATATATACATACATATATATACATACATATATATGTGTATGTATACATACACATATATATGGCCACAGACCAGGTCTCATTGGCTCTCTGCAGGAGTCTCATTGGAGTCCCACTGGACCCCTGCTGGCCGCCCTTTCCCTTCTTCTCTAAATCATCACCTGGTCTAAGTTCAGCTTGAGTCTCAGCACTGGATTCTGTTGAATTCATCTTCAATAACTTTTCTAATCAATGTGTTAATTCATCAAACAGGTCTTAATCTGCCGTCTGTGAGGACTTTCCTTCCAAAACAATCAGAATATTCAAATCCAATGAAGGATCATTTGAGTGAACAGCTCAGTACTCTCACACCTGGAGAGGATTGAGTACAGCTGTGTTCTGAGGATGGCTTTGAGAGGGAACTCTTCACACCATCTGGGAATAAAGAACTTAGTTATTTTAATTAACTTTTATTCAGTCTTATAAACCAATAGATAAACTACATTTCTTCAGAGGAGAAAGTGACATCACAGTTACACAACTTCCTGTGTAAATGAAGCCTGCCTCTCTAATGGTTTTCCATCCATTTCCCAGTTTACTGCTCATGGTTAGTCCTCAGCATGTTGGACGTTTAACGAGAGAAAGACTTTAATAACTCTGACCTCACTCTTGCTCATCAGGAATCTTCCTGATGTCACCGCCGAGGATTTCTCTAAAGTGGACCTCCATCAGTTCAAGTGGATCCACTGGGAGGTGAGATCAAGTACAGACATACAAACATATCTATAAATGAGAAACTGAAGCAGATAACACCTGACTAATCGTAACATGACTAACCTCATGAATATAAATGTCTCTGACGCCTGCAGGGCCGAAATGCTGAGCAGCAGGTGCAGATGATCCAGCAGGTGGAGGTGTTTAACAGCTCGCTGCCACCGCAGGAGAGGATCACGCTGTCCGTGGAGATAGAGAAGACCAGAGAGCCTCTGTATCAGCTGTTTCCTCACGGGGACCTGGTGCGTATCTTTAAAGGTCCCTCTTTACGCTGGCTCCTTTCACATTCTCCCTTGCTCCCCATCAGTCACGTTTCCTGTCTTCAGGTTTTTGTCAGTAAAGACGTGGCTCATCATTTCGGCTTCCAGTCAGCTGGAGCTGCTCTGAAAGGACTCTACAGCCGGGTCAAACAGGGGTGAGCAGAGGTCAATGGTCAGCAGGTGTTGTTTTCATCGTACACATTTTTTTTCACTTAATGAAAAGTTGTTTTGAAACAAAAACGTTCAGCTTTTGATTTAAAGACGCCCTGTTCTGCTTCTGTGGTGTTCCATAGGTGTTAGTGCATGTAAACGGTAGAGACACTACATACTGATATACACCTGAACATCAGCAGGAGAGGACTCTTTAAAGTAGAGACACTACATACTGATATACACCTGAACATCAGCAGGAGAGGACTCTTTAAAGTAGAGACGCTACATACTGATATACACCTGAACATTAGCAGGAGAGGACTCTTTAAAGTAGAGACACTACATACTGATATACACCTGAACATCAGCAGGAGAGGACTCTTTAAAGTAGAGACACTACATACTGATATACACCTGAACACCAGCAGGAGAGGACTCTTTAAAGTAGAGACACTACATACTGATATACACCTGAACATCAGCAGGAGAGGACTCTTTAAAGTAGAGACGCTACATACTGATATACACCTGAACATCAGCAGGAGAGGACTCTTTAAAGTAGAGACACTACATACTGATATACACCTGAACATCAGCAGGAGAGGACTCTTTAAAGTAGAGACGCTACATACTGATATACACCTGAACATCAGCAGGAGAGGACTCTTTAAAGTAGAGACTCTACATACTGATATACACCTGAACATCAGCAGGAGAGGACTCTTTAAAGTAGAGACTCTACATACTGATATACACCTGAACATCAACAGGAGAGGACTCTTTAAAGTAGAGACGCTACATACTGATATACACCTGAACATCAGCAGGAGAGAACTCTTTAAAGTAGAGACACTACATACTGATATACACCTGAACATCAGCAGGAGAGGACTCTTTAAAGTAGAGACACTACATACTGATATACACCTGAACATCAGCAGGAGAGGACTCTTTAAAGTAGAGACGCTACATACTGATATACACCTGAACATCAGCAGGAGAGGACTCTTTAAAGTAGAGACACTACATACTGATATACACCTGAACATCAGCAGGAGAGGACTCTTTAAAGTAGAGACACTACATACTGATATACACCTGAACATCAGCAGGAGAGGACTCTTTAAAGTAGAGACACTACATACTGATATACACCTGAACATCAGCAGGAGAGGACTCTTTAAAGTAGAGACACTACATACTGATATACACCTGAACATCAGCAGGAGAGGACTCTTTAAAGTAGAGACTCTACATACTGATATACACCTGAACATCAGCAGGAGAGGACTCTTTAAAGTAGAGACACTACATACTGATATACACCTGAACATCAGCAGGAGAGGACTCTTTAAAGTAGAGACACTACATACTGATATACACCTGAACATCAGCAGGAGAGGACTCTTTAAAGTAGAGACACTACATACTGATATACACCTGAACATCAGCAGTAGAGGACTCTTTAAAGTAGAGACACTACATACTGATATACATCTGAACATCAGCAGGAGAGGACTCTTTAAAGTAGAGACACTACATACTGATATACACCTGAACATCAGCAGGAGAGGCACTCTTTAAAGTAGAGACACTACATACTGATATACACCTGAACATCAGCAGGAGAGGACTCTTTAAAGTAGATACTCTACATACTGATATACACCTGAACATCAGCAGGAGAGGACTCTTTAAAGTAGAGACTCTACATACTGATATACACCTGAACATCAGCAGGAGAGGACTCTTTAAAGTAGAGACGCTACATACTGATATACACCTGAACATCAGCAGGAGAGGACTCTTTAAAGTAGAGACACTACATACCGATATACACCTGAACATCAGCAGGAGAGGACTCTTTAAAGTAGAGACACTACATACTGATATACACCTGAACATCAGCAGGAGAGGACTCTTTAAAGTAGAGACACTACATACCGATATACACCTGAACATCAGCAGGAGAGGACTCTTTAAAGTAGAGACACTACATACTGATATACACCTGAACATCAGCAGGAGAGGACTCTTTAAAAGACACTACATACTGATATACACCTGAACATCAGCAGGAGAGGACTCTTTAAAGTAGAGACACTACATACTGATATACACCTGAACATCAGCAGGAGAGGACTCTTTAAAGTAGAGACACTACATACTGATATACACCTGAACATCAGCAGGAGAGGACTCTTTAAAGTAGAGACACTACATACTGATATACACCTGAACATCAGCAGGAGAGGACTCTTTAAAGTAGAGACTCTACATACTGATATACTGGTCTGTGTGTCTCTCTGACCTGTCTGTCTCTCAGAGCTGTCCTGGTTTGTGCCTGGGCCGAGCTAGGAGCCGGTGCTTTGGGTCCCGACGGTGTCCTCCTTCACTCAGACGCTTTTCCTCCCGAAACTGTTGTTGATACTCTCGGAGCCGGAGACACTTTCAACTCTGCCGTCATCTACACACTGTCCAACGGTGAGACATTACTCTGTCCAACAGGAGACATTACTCTGTCCAACAGGAGACATTACTCCGTCAGTAAATAACCATTGCACTGTTTTCTGTGTTTAATGAATGAACTGCAGGGGGCAGTGTGCAGGACGCTCTGACCTTCGGCTGCAGAGTCGCCGGCAGGAAGTGTGGTTTCCACGGTTACGACGGCATCGCAGAAATGTGTGCACTCTGACCAATGATTCCAGGTCTGACAGAAAACACACGTCCTTACTTTTAATTAAAAAACAAATGCATCTTATTTTTGATCAGGTTTTTACAGTGGCCTGCAGGTGCAAACTCCTCCATCTGCAGCAGCTCTTCAACACATCTAGAGAACATTCAGCAGAGGAAACATGAGCAGTGTCCCCTGGTCTCCAGCTGTGTGCGTCTCTCTTTAGTGTCCCCTGGTCTCCAGCTGTGTGCGTCTCTCTTTAGTGTCCCCTGGTCTCCAGCTGTGTGTGTCTCTCTTTAGTGTCCCCTGGTCTCCAGCTGTGTGCGTCTCTCTTTAGTGTCCCCTGGTCTCCAGCTGTGTGCGTCTCTCTTTAGTGTCCCCTGGTCTCCAGCTGTGTGCGTCTCTCTTTAGTGTCCCCTGGTCTCCAGCTGTGTGCGTCTCTCTTTAGTGTCCCCTGGTCTCCAGCTGTGTGCGTCTCTCTTTAGTGTCCCCTGGTCTCCAGCTGTGTGCGTCTCTCTTTAGTGTCCCCTGGTCTCCAGCTGTGTGCGTTCTCTTTAGTGTCCCCTGGTCTCGCTGTGTTTGGTTTCTGCAGCTTTCAGTAAACTGCTCATGTTTCCTCTGCTGAATGTTCTCTAGATGCTGCATGTGTTGAAGAGCTGCTGCAGATGTTTCTGTTTGAGTTCTGATTTGAGTTTCTATCTCTGCATCTGCTTCAGAAATGAAGCTGCAGCAGGTTGCTCCTGATGGAATGTTCTGGACTGCTGTAACGTGGTGGCTGAAAATCTTCCTCTGTTTATAATGTAAAGTAACTAATTACTAAATGAACTGAATAATAAAACCGTATCAGAACTGAACGTTTGCTGTTGGATGAATGATCTTTCTCTGATATCACTTTACACTTTCAACAATCCAACAAAATGAAATGTTATTTTATGTCTGATATTGTAATCTTGACAAAGTGTTCATTTCTCTTCGACTGGAGGCTGAAGAGGATTTACTAAAGGAGTTTGGGACTTTCCCTGAGACAGAGTATCTCTCTCGGGCCGATCAGAAGAAGAATCCTCAGGGGAGCATCGACTGACAAACCTATTATCTAAACGACCATTTTTATATTCAGAATTTAGGAGAGCTGTTGTCAGTGGTTTAAAGAATCAAACGCTCAGCCTGTAACGTGAAGAATCAGAGGTCCGTTCAAAGCGGTTTTATTTTTTGTACATACATACATATGTTTATCATCATACACGTTTACATGGTGTCTGCTTCTTCCTGGTTGTTGCCGTCCATCATTTCTCTCAGTCCTTTGCTGAAGTGCAGATTGGCTCCGATCACGATGAAGCCCTGCAGAGATCAACACACACAGCTGTTCACACCTGGAGCACGCTGCACTCACACAGCCTGACTCACACAGCCTCACACACACACACTCACGTTGTGGTATTCAACGACTTCCTCAATGAAATCCATCCCATCAGCCAGAGGGATCCGAACGCCTCTCTTTGTCCAGTCTGAACACAAACACACACACACACACACACACACACACACACACACACACACACACACACACACACACACACACACACAGGGTCAGTCCAAAAGCAATGTTCTGTGTTGGTGTCACACACACAATCTTAATTCTTAGCCTACTGTTGATTAAAGGGACCACAGACATCTGCAGCATCGTCTTCAGAGGAGCCTGCAGAGGGATCAACTGACACACAACACACACACACACACACACACACACACACACACACACACACACACACACACACACACACACACACACACAGACATTGTGTTTATCATGATGTCTCTTTATACTTGTATAACTTGTAGAGAAATACCAAACAGCAGTTACTGCCAGAGACTCCAGTGCTGATTGGTTGGAGAAGATTTTAAACCTGAAAGAAGAAAAGTTGATTAGTCTGACTGTAGTGTGATCAATCGTGCAGGAATGACTCCTCTAACCCTAACATGAGTCAGCATTATGAGTCCTCTAACCCTAACATGAGTCAGCATTATGAGTCCTCTAACCCTAACATGAGTCAGCATTATGAGTCCTCTAACCCTAACATGAGTCAGCATTATGAGTCCTCTAACCCTAACATGAGTCAGCATTATGAGTCCTCTAACCCTAACATGAGTCAGCATTATGAGTCCTCTAACCCTAACATGAGTCAGCATTATGAGTCCTCTAACCCTAACATGAGTCAGCATTATGAGTCCTCTAACCCTAACATGAGTCAGCATTATGAGTCCTCTAACCCTAACATGAGTCAGCATTATGAGTCCTAACCCTAACATGAGTCAGCATTATGAGTCCTAAACTCTACATGAGTCAGCATTATGAGTCCTCTAACCCTAACATGAGTCAGCATTATGAGTCCTCTAACCCTAACATGAGTCAGCATTATGAGTCCTCTAACCCTAACATGAGTCAGCATTATGAGTCCTAAACCCTAACATGAGTCAGCATTATGAGTCCTCTAACCCTAACATGAGTCAGCATTATGAGTCCTCTAACCCTAACATGAGTCAGCATTATGAGTCCTCTAACCCTAACATGAGTCAGCATTATGAGTCCTCTAACCCTAACATGAGTCAGCTTTATGAGTCTCTAACCCTAACATGAGTCAGCTTTATGAACTTGGTAGAAGTTGCTTTTCCATTTTTTAAAAGCCTCCCATGGACTGATGTTGCATTGAGTTGTGTGTGTGTGTGTATGTGTGTGTGTGTGTGTGTGTGTGTGTGTGTGTGTGTGTGTGTGTGTGTGTGTGTGTGTGTGTGTGTGTGTGTGTTTGTGTGTGTGTGTGTGTGTGTGTGTGTGTGTGTGTGTGTGTGTGAGGATATACCTGCGGAGGTCAGCGTGAATAGCCAGACGTTTTCCCTTCATAGAAACTTTAGCATTGAACTTTGTTTCCTAGAGACAAAAACATGAAGAGAAACAGAGCCGGTGAAACAGCTGTCGGATCATCAAAATGTGTGTGTGTGTGTGTCGTGTGTGTTGTGTGTGTGTGTGTGTGTGTGTGTGTGTGTGTACCATGGTCATGCTGCTGAGCTGGACCGGAGCCTGCCCTGGAGGCAGCAACAGGACCTTGACGATGGCTGTCATGACGACCGTTGCCCCGGTCGTCTTGATGGTGGTCTTCGGAGGCGAGTTGACGGCGATCTGCAGAGAGAACGGAGCGTCCGCCAGAGCCGGGTTCTACGGAGAACCCAGGAGAACATGAGGTACAGTAGTCATACAAAGTCCTGCAGTACTACCTGAGGTTCCGCGGAGAACATGAACTGGACTGGAGTTCCTTCTCACCAGCATCATGATGGCTCCAAAGTAGGTGGTTCTCAACAGCATCTCCATGTCTTTGGACATCTGCAGGAGGACACACACGTGACAGGAGGTCAGCTGGAGAACCTGGGGGTTTGCTCGGTGGTTTCAGGGGGCTTGGAAGTTCTACGGGTCTGTGGTTGTTTCTGGGGGTAATGGTTGTGTGGGATGCAGTGTGGTTTTTGTGTTTGTACCGGTGGTCTGTGGTGGTTTTGGTGGTCAGGTGGGCTGTGGTGGTCTGTGGTGGTTTTGGTGGTCAGCTGGGCTGTGGTGGTCTGTGGTGGTTTTGGTGGTTTTGGTTGGCTGTGGTGGTTTTGTTGGTCTGTGGTGGTTTCTGTCGTCTGTGGTGAGCTGTGGTGGTTTTGGTGGTCTGTGGTGGTTTTGGTTGGCTGTGGTGGTCTGTGTTGGTTTTGGTTGGCTGTGGTGGTTTTGTTGGTCTGTAGTGGTGTCTGTGGTCTGTGGTGGTCTGTGGTGGGTTAAGTGGTCTGTGGTGGTTTAGTGGTCTGTGGTGGTCTGTGGTGGGTTAGTGGTGGGTTTAGTGGTCTGTGGTGGGTTTAGTGGTCTGTGGTGGTTTAGGTGTCTGTGGTGGGTCTAGTGGTCTGTGTGGTTTGGTTCTGTGGTGGCGTCTGTGGTCTGTGGTGTCTGTGGTGGGTTAGTGGTCTGTGGTGGGTTTAGTGGGCTGTGGTGGGTTTTGGTGGTCTGTGGTGGGTTTGGTGGTCTGTGTGTGGTGTCTGTGGTCTGTGTGGGTTTAGTGGTCTGTGGTGGGTTTGGTGGTCTGTGGTGGTGTCTGTGGTCTGTGGTGGTCTGTGTGGGTTTAGTGGTCTGTGGTGGGTTTAGTGGTCTGTGGTGGGTTAAGTGGTCTGTGGGGGTTTAGTGTCTGTGGTGGTTTTGGTGGTCTGTGGTGGGTTTAGTGGTCTGTGGTGGTTTTGGTGGTCTGTGGTGGGTTTAGTGGTCTGTGGGTTGGTCTGTGGTGGTTTAGTGGTCTGTGGTGGGTTTAGTGGTCTTGGTGGTTTAGGTGGTCTGGGTGGGTTAAGTGGTCTTAGTGGTCTGTGGTGGGTTTAGTGGTCTGTGGTGGGTTAGTGGTCTGTGGTGGGTTTAGTGGTCTGTGGTGGGTTTAGTGGTCTGTGGTGGGTTTAGTGGTCTGTGGTGGTTTGGTGGTCTGTGTGGGTTTAGTGGTCTGTGGTGGGTTAAGTGGTCTTAGTGGTCTGTGGTGGGTTTAGTGGTCTGTGGTGGTTTAGTGGTCTTAGTGGTCTGTGGTGGGTTTAGTGGTCTTAGTGGTCTGTGGTGGGTTAAGTGGTCTTAGTGGTCTGTGGTGGGTTTAGTGGTCTGTGGTGGGTTTAGTGGTCTTAGTGGTCTGTGGTGGGTTAAGTGGTCTTAGTGGTCTGTGGTGGGTTTAGTGGTCTGTGGTGGGTTTAGTGGTCTGTGGTGGGTTTAGTGGTCTGTGGTGGGTTTAGTGGTCTGTGGTGGTTTTGGTGGTCTGTGGTGGGTTTAGTGGTCTATGGTGGGTTTAGTGGTCTGTGGTGGGTTTAGTGGTCTGTGGTGGTTTTGGTGGTCTGTGGTGGGTTTAGTGGTCTGTGGTGGGTTAAGTGGTCTTAGTGGTCTGTGGTGGGTTTAGTGGTCTGTGGTGGGTTTAGTGGTCTTAGTGGTCTGTGGTGGGTTTAGTGGTCTTAGTGGTCTGTGGTGGGTTAAGTGGTCTTAGTGGTCTGTGGTGGGTTTAGTGGTCTGTGGTGGGTTAGTGGTCTTAGTGGTCTGTGGTGGGTTTAGTGGTCTGTGGTGGTTTTGGTGGTCTGTGGTGGGTTTAGTGGTCTGTGGTGGGTTAAGTGGTCTTAGTGGTCTGTGGTGGGTTTAGTGGTCTGTGGTGGGTTTAGTGGTCTGTGCTGGGTTTAGTGGTCTTAGTGGTCTGTGGTGGGTTTAGTGGTCTGTGGTGGTTTTGGTGGTCTGTGGTGGGTTTAGTGGTCTGTGGTGGGTTTGGTGGTCTGTGGTGGGTTTGGTGGTCTGTGGTGGGTTTAGTGGTCTTAGTGGTCTGTGGGGGTTTAGTGGTCTGTGGTGGTGACCTTTTCGTTGACGATGTGCGTTTGGAAGACTCCTGCTTTGTAGTACGAGAACATCCCGCTGTCGAAGAAGAACTCGGACAGCGCCAGATAAACCATCCTGTCGTACTCTTTGATGACCGGCTCCACGGCGTGGTTCTCCAGCGTGTTGTTTGGATCCGACAGGTCGAAGAACATCCCCTAAAGACACAGAGAACCTGTTGATGCTACCCTCACATTACACTGAACGGAGGACGCAGGGGGACATGAAGTGTGTCTCACCCTGAAGTGCATGTCGAGGCTCTGGGACGTCACCACCGGATCGTCAATCAGGGAATAATCGATCCCGATGTAGTCGTCCACCTCCGTCCTCACAGGGATCGTCTCCAACAGAGAGTTCACATGGACCAGGGCAGCATGGTTCAGGGCGGGACAAATCTGAGAGACAGGCAGGTCAGGGACAGACAGGGGAAGAGACAGACAGGTCAGAGAGACAAATCTGAGAGACAGGCAGGTCAGAGAGACAAATCTGAGAGACAGACAGGTCAGGGAGACAAATCTGAGGGACAGACAGGTCAGAGAGACAAATCTGAGGGACAGACAGGTCAGAGAGACAAATCTGAGAGACAGACAGGTCAGGGACAGATAGGGGGAGAGACAAATCTGAGCGACAGGCAGGTCAGGGACAGACAGGGGGAGAGACAGACAGGTCAGACAGACAGACAGACGGGTGGGAGAGACAGACCTGTTGGTTGAGGATAAATCTCATGCCTGATGTCAGAAAACTCGCCAGGAAATCGTAAACCTTCCTGAGAGACAAGATATGGTGATTATTGATTATTGATTATTGGTTATTGATTATTGGTTATTGATTATTGATTATTGGTTATTGATTATTGGTTATTGGTTATTGGTTATTGATTATTGGTTATTGATTTTTGATTATTGATAATAATCATGTTTACCCGAGCGTCCCGCTGAACTTAGCCTTCATCTTTGCGATTTTGGCGTCACAGGTCATGTTATTGATCTTCAGTCGTCCTTCATCGTCCCTGATCAGATTCAGAACCGTGTTGATGTTCACGCCTTCAGCCGACGCGTTGATGTTTCCTGTGTCGTAACTGGGGGAAAACAGCTTCCCCTTATCAC